>NW_019943294.1:48398-69658 GCF_002910315.2 Salvelinus sp. IW2-2015 | reverse complement strand
GGTTCAAGTGGACTGTAATTGTGAAATAACTGCTCTGAACCACACGCATAGCAAACAACCAAGACGCAAAACAAATACATTATCATCACCAGGTGTCCCATTAACAAGGTTGATATCCCAGGTCCATACAAGTTGATCCACCACAACAATATGCTGTAAGATTCCTCCCACCGCTTTTATCCTCCCCTCCACCTCCTCTATCTCCCTCACTCTGATCCTCCCTCCACTCACTCTATCCTCCTCCACCATCTCTCCCATTCCTCTATCCTCCATCTCTCAACACAGGACCACTAAGGGAGAAATAAAACTAGATTGTCTTCAATCGAAATAAGTGAATAAAAATACATTTGATTGGTTCATCCATGTATGTTGATCCCCAGAGGGGGAGTTAGTTTTGCCAACAGCAGCAGAAGGTAAAGAACAATAGTGTTAGAGACACTACAGGCATCCAGAACACAGAACTCAACAGGAAACTGCCACTGATGTCTGATAGAACAAAGTCTATTACATTGGGCCATAAAGCGCTGCTACAACACAGCACACAGGAATACTAAACACTGCATGGACCTCGTAGAATCACAATGAGCAGAACGGCCATTCCAATTACGAGCAACGGGCCATGACCGACGGGCGGCGGCTTTGGGTGTCTCATTTGGAATTGACACTAACAAGTCACGACGTCGCGTAAATTCTATTGTGTCGCCAATATTTGGGTGGAACGTGAAAAATGTCGTATTTCTTAGAGTTATGGGTGATCTAAAGAGACATATCTGTGCAGTAAGGTGCCATTTGACACATAACTCATGTCTGTTCAGTTGTGTTACCTTCTATTTCTATCTCAAGCAGTCCTCCCCTTTATTACCAGAAGGACTTAATGGCCTGAGTGAGAGTCTTTCTCTTTCCCCACACCAGTGAGTTAGACCGTCTCTTTTCACACTCCTTTAGGAGATCTCTCCAGTCTCTCTCTTCTCCCTGTGAGGGGTAATGGACCATGGAATAGAGAACTATTAATTACTGGGTGTAGAGGAGAGGAGAAAGAGAACAGGGTTAGCAGGCTAGTTTGATTCTGTGGGGCAGGCTAGGAGAGAACAGGGTTAGCAGGCTAGTTTGATTCTGTGGCGGCTAGGAGAGAACAGGTTAGCAGGCTAGTTTGATTCTGTGGGGCAGGCTAGGAGAAGAACAGGTTAGCAGGCTAGTTTGATTCTGTGGGCAGGCTAGGAGAGAACCGGTTAGCAGGCTAGTTTGATTCTGTGGGGCAGGCTAGGAGAGACAGGGTTAGCAGGCTAGTTTGATTCTTGGTGGCAGGCTAGGAGAGAACAGGTTAGCAGGCTAGTTTGATTCTGTGGGCAGGCTAGGAGAAGAACAGGGTTAGCAGGCTAGTTTGATTCTTGGGGGCAGGCTAGGAGAGAACCGGGTTAGCAGGCTAGTTTGATTCTGTGGGGCAGGCTAGGAGAGACAGGGTTAGCAGGCTAGTTTGATTCTGTGAGGCAGCGCTAGGAGAGACAGGGTTAGCAGCTAGTTTGATTCTGTGGGGCAGGCTAGGAGAGAACAGGGTTAGCAGGCTAGTTTTGATTCTGTGGGGCAGGCTAGGAGAACAGGGTTAGCAGGCTAGTTTGATTCTGTGGGCAGGCTAGGAGAGAACAGGGTTAGCAGGCTAGTTTTATTCTGTGGGCAGGCTAGGACGACGCATGACCAGCGTTCACACCGGTTTTGCAAAGTCCTCTCTTACAGTTCTATTTATGCCTGGGCCGCCCGGTCTTCGACATCGACGAGGACAGGTTGCATGCTAGTTGATTCTGGGCGCTCAGGCCTCAGCGAGAGTACAGTTATTGCACTAGTCTGATCTGTTCGGGCATCAGCTAGCCCGGTCTGACAACCAGCAGGTTAGCAGTTGCATCTCTCGAGCAGTTTATTCTTCCCCGGCCAACGCTGGGGCAATTGTGCGCCGCTCTATGGGACTACCAATCTCGTCCGGATGTGATGCGGTACTGGGCCGAGTCCATATTCCACTCCATTCAAAGAAAATTAAAACCAATAAACAATTTTATGTTCCATCTTTCTCTTGATCTTAATTTAACCTTAATTTAACCTTGTACTTTTTATGTTATGTCCTCTCACGGCAGCAACTGGCACAAGCAGGGACAAAGTCTTCAGTTTCTCCCCTAAGGAAACAGACTCCGTACTCTGAGTACAGAGTCTGGGTAGAGAGTACAGAGACAGGGTACAGAGACACGACAGCATCTGAGAAAAATAGCTGTTGCTTGTCAGCTTCAACTGATKCCAAACAAACAAACCGATAGCTCTGCTCTTTGATGACAACATCCTTGTGTCCCAGCCACTCGCACACTTCWATACATTTCCTGGGCATTCTATACATTTGCTGTGCATTCCTTACATTGTGAACAACTGACGTCTCCCGTTAGTCTTGGTCAGCAGGCATCAACTCGCCAGGCCAACAGCTAGCTAGCTTTCTCAACWRCATCAGTTCACAAGTGCAACATTCCCACCAACACACGTGCAGTCTGTCGGTCTCACACAATCACCACACCGGCTGCGTCCTAATGATCTAATATATACATGTATTTACTTGACGTCCACTAATCTGAAAGGACATGATGATAGACCAATATTTTTTTGTATCCATCTGTCCATTTATATCAGCTAGGAAAGGAAACAAGGAAAGGTGGCTGTTTGTGTCATCTTGCGGTCTCTGTGACGCTAGGTCTTGTGGGTAGGCCCATTCCAGTGCTGCATAGGAATGTGATTCTCCTGCTCAGGCTTGATCCAGCACTGTAAATGTTGTATATAGAGTATCACTGTCGATTACTCAACACTTACACCAAACCATCAGTCCTGTCAGGTACTATCCAGTCCCTCTCCTTTCTATATAGCAGTTGGTTCCAAACTTTTTATAGTCCCGCACCCCTTCAAACATTCAACCTCCAGCTGTGTACCCCCTCTAGCTCCAGGGTCAGCGCACTGTTTTTGCCATCATTGGAAGCGTGCCACACACACACACACACTATACGATACATTTATTAAACATAAGAATGAGTGTGAGTTTGTCCACACGGCTCATGGGAAGTGACCGAGCTCTTTTAGAACCAGGGCACAAATAATAATAATAATCAATCATTTTGCTCATTTTTTACCAATGTAGAAAATAGTAAAAATAAAGAAAAATCCTTGAACAAGTAGAGGTTCTGAACTTTGACCGGTAGTAAGTAAGTAAATATATATATATATATCTTGTTCAAGGGTTTTTCTTTATTTACTATTCTGATCAATTTGATGTTATTTTAAAAGGAAAAAAAATGTGTTTTCTTTCAAAAACAAGGACATTTCTAAGTGACCCCAAACTTTTGAACGATAGTGTAAACATATTGGCAAAAAGTTTTTCTACTGATCAATTAGCTTTTAAAATTATAAACTTGGATAGCTAACACAACGTGCCATTGGAACACAGGAGTGATGGTTGCTGTAATGGGCCTCGTACGCCAGATCATTAATAGTCCAGTCATTACAACATAACAATGTCTACACTGTATTTCTATCAATTTGATGTTATTTTAAAAAATTGACAAAAAATTGTGCTTTTCTCTTCAAAAACAAGACATTTCTAGATGAGCCCAAACTTTTGAACGGTAGTGTATATATTTGTTTTAAATGTGAATCACGTTTTTATTATACATACCACCGACGACATTTGGTTTTGGAATACCTGCTATATAGGGTATCACTGTGGATTACTCACATTTACACCAACCATCAGTCACGTCAGTACTATCCTCTTCTCTATATAGTATCACTGTATACTCACGTTTACACCAAACCATCAGTCACGTCAGCTACTGATCCAGTTCCTCTCTAGACATCTGTTCCAAGTCTCTCTGCCATTTGGTTTCATGTGTATGTTGACAGTTTTCAGCACTCACATATCCTAACATCAACAGCATTAATATGGGGATTAAATATTCCCCACCTCTGTAATAGAAGAAGGAATAAATAGTGTGTGTGTGCGCGCTAAGACAACAAAGGTGGGTAACACCATCCGGTGCATGACTAAAGACAGCACACACACCAACGTGGAGTTTAGGACACCGCAGAGGCATGGTTGCAATACCTATCAGTCGGCACATGACTAAACGAAACAAACCACTGCCACACTTGAAGGAAACGGGATGTATCTGTTTAAGTATCAGTAGGATTAGTTGGAACAATTTGTCTTGAATAGTGCGTCACAATACCTATTGTGAGGCATCATGACCAAGACATTAAGAAGGTAAGTCTGGCTCACAGATGAGACATGGAATTCTTAAAGCTACAGGTCAGGGTCTGCAGGTTTTTACTCCAGCCTAGCTCTAATTATTAACACCTGATTCACCTAAATCTGAGGTCTTGATAATCAGCTGATTGGTTGAATTGGGTATGTCAGTGCTGGGATGGCACAAAAGCCGAGGCTACACCCGAAAGCGCTCACCACGGTTGGAGAAAATTCTGCTGTCGATTGAGAAGACAAAATGCCATTCTAACCAAAAAAAAGCCATGAGCCACCTAACAAACTAAGTGTAGTTGTAGTTCAGTAATACATTCCCCTGCAGCCTTCCAGCGGTCTCCTGTAGGTAACTAACAGACTAACAGTGTAGTTCAGTAATACATTCCCTGCAGCCTCCCAGCGTCTCCCTGTAGGTAACTAAACTAACAGTGTAGTTCAGTAATACCATTCCCTGCAGCCTCCAGCGTCTCCCTGTAGGTAACTAACTAACAGGTAGTTCAGTAATACCATTCCCCTGCAGCCTTCCAGCTGTCTCCTGTAGGTACACTAACAGACTAACAGTGGTAGTTCAGTAATACCATTCCCCTGCAGCTTCCAGCTGGTCTCCCTGTAGGTAACTAACAGACTAACAGTGTAGTTCAGTAATACCATTCCCCTGCAGCCTTCCACGTGTCTCCCTGTAGGTAACTAACAGACTAACAGTGTAGTTCAGTAATACATTCCCTGCAGCCTTCCAGCTGTCTCCCTGTAGGTAACTAACAGACTACAGTGTAGTTCAGTAATACCATTCCCTGCAGCCTTCCAGCTGTCTCCCTGTAGTAAACTAATTGCTATGTTCCACCATCAGGAAAAGAAGCTGCAACTGCCATAAGATTATACGACATTCCATTACGTTCTCTGATATGCATGTGAATAACAGGAAGTTATGTGTGTATGCGTGTGAATACATACACACACACACACACTGACAGCTGGGGTTCTGAAAAATGACACCCCCCCCTTGCATAATCACAATCACATTCAGAGAAACACACATAGCTGCTATGAGCAGAACTTCTCTGTTCTGATCTCTGACCGGTGTCGTGTTAGACTGGACTGAAGAATATAGAAAGATAACATATTGAAAGAGACAGAGAGGAGGGAAAGGAGACCGACAGACAGAGACGAGTTATGTAATCTAATGGCTGAGGGAGGGAGAGGAGACAAAGTGAGAGAGAGAGTTGATACGAGAGATGAGACAGAATGACTTCCATAAGAGTCACACTGCACTCCTCCCTGAGCTGGGAAAAGTGACAAGAGAGGCAGGAGGAGGACAGGAGGAAGAGAGGAGAGGATGGAGAGATGTGAACAGGAGAGCTGATAAGAAACTAATTAACTCAGTCTGTCTCAACACTGGGAAGGTTGTGTTTATGGATACAGCTATCACCTGATGAGAGTGTGTGTGTGTCGTCTCCTACCTGACTTGGGGGATGCTCCAGAGACGCTGAGGGACACCCATCTTGGGCGTCTCCCAGGGATACAGAGTGGTGGTGTCAGAGCGGATGGCCACGGCGAACGAGGGGCCTACAGGAAGGAACACAAGAGGTTAGAGGTTACATCACTGTGTTTACACCCCTAACACTGGCCTTCGCCAGGTCTTTCAAAGGTGCTCATCCAAACAGCTCTCTCAGCTCACTGAGCAGTCAGAGTGGTGTGTGTGTGTGTGTGTGTGTGTGTGTGTGTGTGTGTGTGTGTGTGTGGTTGTGTTTGTGTGTGTGTGTGTGGATAACACCTACAGAGAACACAGTATGGTGTCTCCTCTAACACATGTTCAACACACACGAGAAGAAGAGCCAGTGATACGGAATCATTGCGGCTTCTAACTGAGTTGTCCAGGAGAGGTTGGTTATGGGGTGCCGCTTTGAAGCTTCCACCCCACAGAGAGGAAGAAGGGCTGCAGGTAGCCTAGCGGTTAGGAGCGTGTTGGACCTGTACCAATGGTTCTGGTTCGAATCCTCGAGCCGACTAGTGAAACATCTGCTGATGGCCCTTGAGCAAGGCACATTACTGTATTTGATCCTCTAAGACGCTCTGTATTAGAGCGTCTGCTAAATGACTCAAATGTAAGAGAGAGCATGTGTCTTTCCACAGTGAGAGAGATGTAGAGAGAGAGAGTGCTCAAGGGGTCTACCTCCCCAGAGACAGTAGTAGAGGTTTCAGTAACTAGTTACACCTCTCTCACTAACATCAAACACAGCCAACTAGGCATGCAGGGAATGCGTGAGAGTATATTTAGAGGTCCGGTGCGCGAGAGTATATTTAGAGTCCGTGTGCGCGAGAGTATATTTAGAGTTCGTGTGCGAGAGAGTATATTTAGAGTTCTGTGCGAGAGAGTATATTTAGAGTTCGTGTGCGAGAGAGTATATTTAGAGTTCGTGTGCGAGAGAGTAATATTTAGAGTTCGTGTGCGAGAGAGTATATTTAGAGTTCTTGGGCGAGAGAGTATATTTAGAGTTCGTGTGCGAGAGAGTATTTTAGGGTTCGTGTGCGAGAGAGTATATTAAGTTCGTGTGCGAGAGAATATTAGAGTTCGTGTGCGAGAGAGTATATTTAGAGTTGTGTGCGAGCGAGTATATTTAGAGTCGTGTGCGAGAGAGTATATTTAGAGTTCGTGTGCGAGAGTAGTATATTTAGAGTTCGTGTGCGAGAGAAGTATATTTAGAGTTCGTAGTGCGAGAGAGTATATTTAGAGTTCGTGGGAGAGAGTATATTTAGAGTTCGTGTTGTGAGAGAGTATATTTAGAGTTCGTGTGCGAGAGAGTATATTTAGAGTTCGTGTGTGAGAGAGTATATTTAGGGTTCATGGTGAGAATATATTTAGGGTTCATGTGTGAGAGAGTATATTTAGGTGTTCATGTGTGAGAGAGTATATTTAGGTTCATCTGTGAGAGAGTATATTTAGGGTTCAATGTGTGAGAGAGTATATTTAGGGTTCATGTGTGAGAGAGTATATTTAGGGTTCTATGTGTGAGAGAGTATATTTAGGGTTCATGTGTGAGAAGAATATATTTAGGTTCATGTGTGAAGAATATATTTAGGTGTTCATGTGTGCGAGAGAGTATATTTAGGTTCATGTGTGAGAGAATATATTTAGGGTTCATGTGTGAGAGAGTATATTTAGGGTTCATGTGTGAGAGAATATATTTAGGTTCATGTGTGAGAGAGTATATTTAGGGTTCATGTGGGAGAGAATATATTTAGGGTTCATGTGTGAGAGTATATTTCGGGTTCATGTGTGAGAGAATATATTTAGGGTTCATGTGTGAGAGAGTATATTTAGGGTTCATGTGTGAGAGAGTATATTTAGGGTTCATGTGTGAGAGAAGTATATTTAGGGTTCATGTGTGCGAGAATATATTTAGGGTTCATGTGTGAGAGAATATATTTAGGTTCATGTGAGAGAGAGTATATTTAGGGTTCATGTGTGAGAGAGTATATTTAGGGTTCATCGTGTGAGAGTATATTTAGGTTCATGTGTGAGAGAGTATATTTAGGGTCATGTGTGAGAGAGTATATTTAGGGTTCATGTGTGAGAGAGTATATTTTAGGTTCATGTGTGAGAGAGTATATTAGGGTTCAATGTGTGAGAGAGTATATTTAGGTTCATGTGTGAGCTTCAGTAAAAGTCTAGTGGGTATAGACTCAGTAGGCACAGTAGATATTACTATGTAATCAGTGGTGTGGGTGTGTGTTCTATCCTCGTACCAGTCTCCTGGAAGTTGATCTGGACCCTTGTGGACTTGGCGCTGACAGCTTTGGTCCAGGCGGCCTGGTTGTTGGTCCAGGCGGTGATGTCACACCAGTAGAAGCCCCTGTCAGCCTGCTGCACTCGCGGCCAGACGGAAAGCGGAAACTCAGCCGGACCCGTCTTAGTCAGAACCAGGCTGTCCCTGGAAGCCAGAACCAGTTTAGTTTCAACATAGCTCACTAGTAATAACACACAACTTCATTCATTTATGATACATACTGCTCAGTACTGTGTGTGTTTGTGTGTGTGTGTGTGTTTACCTGCGGTTAGGCGTCTGTAGCCCCTCCATGTTGTAGTACAGGTCAGGACTGAGAGAGATGAGGTTCTGGTGGCAGAGTCCACGCTCTCCTGAGTCTGCACCAGCACAGAGTAGCCCGGGTCCTGCAAGTGCACATGGATATGGTACAGCTCATCTCAAAGGTGGATCCGCGGCCACTGCCTCACGCACACGCTGCGCCACGGCGGTTAGCGACGGACCTAGAGGGAGACCAAATCAATCAATTCAATTAATACATCAATCGAGTGAGTCAGTCAATCACCATAACGTTCATCCTATGACTTAGAAAGCTGCCTGGAGCGGCAACCTAAATCAAGGACCATGAAGCAACTGGATTTGTGCGATAGTGTGAGCCGGGTACCGAGTAATGGCAAAGGGAAGCAGTGCAATCAATCAAGCTAGAGCTGGGCTAGTAGAGTGGTAGGGGTAACAGGACTAACAGACAGACAGTATACAGTCAGACGCTCCGCAACCACAGCTACTGTAACTTAACAACCAGCTGTCAGTAGTAACCACAGGGACTGAGTGGACAGACCATCAGTAGGAAAGTCCGGACTTCATGAATGGACAAAGACACTGACTGAGCTTGCAGAGAGAGATGGACAGAGAGGTGAGACAAAGAGGGATGAGAGATTGAGAGAGAAAGGGGAATCCCACGAGTTGCTGGGAGGAAACAGAGGAAGACAGTCAGAACTAGGAGAGAGAAAAATAAAAACTCCCTACTGTATATCCTCATCTATCGCTATTCAGTAGCTATTACACTGATCGCCATCATCTAACCAGCCTTACGGGGTTCACAGAGTTCAGTTGTGTGTGTGTGTGTGTGTGTGTGTTGTGTGTGTGGGTGTGTGTGTGTTGGTGTGTGTGTGTGTGTGTGTGTGTGTGTGTGTGTGTGTGGTGAGAATGTGGAAGCTGAAGGGCAACTATATAGGACTCAAATCAGCAGTGGAAACTAGGACTCATAGCTGTCACTCAGGGCAGCTGTCTAGGTCCCTTACTTTATTCAATCTTTACTAATGTCATGCACCTGCTTTGACTAAATGACTCAACACTACACACGTCACGCAGCTACTACAGCGACTGAAATGACTGCAACGTTTAACAAAAAGCTGCAGTTAGTTTCAGAGTGGGTGGCCATCTTTATGTAATACATGTATCACTAGCCACTTTAAACTATGCCACTATGTTTACATACCCTACATTACTCATCTAATATGTACAGACTGTACTCTATACCATCTCCTGCATCTTGCCTATGCCGTTCTGTACCACCACTCATTCATATATCTTTATGTACATATTCTTTATCCCTTTCACTTGTGTGTATAAGGTAGTAGTTGTGGAATTGTTAGGTTAAGATTACTTGTTGTTATTACTGCATTGTCGGAACTAGAAGCACAAGCATTTCGCTACCACTTGCATTAACATCTGCTAACTTCTTTGGATAGGGTGCTATTTTCACTTTTGGGGAAATCGTATGATATTTAAACGGCCTCGTACTCAATTCTTGCTCGTACAATATGCATATTATTATTACTATTGGATAGAAACACTCTCTAGTTTCTAAAACAGTTTGAATTATTTCTCTAAGTGAAACAGAACTCTTTTTACAGACCATTTCCTATCGGAAGTGAGATTTCCAAAAGCGAAGTCTCTCTTCAAGAGCTTGTCTATAAAAGGGCATGTCACTTATGACTGTAGAAACACGTCATACACCTTCCCCTGGGTGTCATGCGGAAGTGAGAGCAGAAATGACTTGATTATCTCATTCAGGGATTGAATACAAACCTTTGGAGTGATAGGTGCGCCATTTATTTATTTTCGAGGGCGCGAAGTTGGATCTGGAATCGCCTCCTGGAAAACCGTCGTTATAGGTGAATATGATCTCCGGCTTCGATTTTATTTGATACGTCACAATCTATCCTAAAGTATGTTTTTTCAATATAGTTTAATTATATTATTGCAATTTATTCTGGACTTTAAGACGTGATGCGTCGCAAGAATTTGTTGAAGAAGGAGAGGTTAGCACCGCCGGCCAGTGTGCTTGCTAATTCAAGAGGGAAATAGTTCGTTCTGGATCCAAATAAAGACGGTTCTGAACAAAGGACCCCTTGGAGAACATTCTGATGGAAGATCAACAAAGATAAGGACCCAATTTGGGATACTATTTCATATATCTGTCGACTGTGCTATCGCTACGTTGACTAGAATCAATGCTGCTGTGTGTTAGCTATTTGAGTAAGCTAAATATAACGATATATCTGTGTTTTCGGCTGTAAAACACTTCAAAAATCGGAAATATTGGCTGTATTACAAGATCTTTGTCTTTCATTAGCTATCCACCATATATTTTTCTGAAATGTTTTATGATGAGTAATTAGGTAGTTGACGTTGGTGTCTGTATTTAACTCTGGCTACTCCATGCGATTTCTGACTGTAGCTATGATGGTAGCTATGATGGTAGCAGTAATGTAAAACTGATTTATAGCTAAAATATGCACATTTTTCGAAACAAAACTAATTTATTGTGTAACATGTTATAGGACTGTCATCTGAGGGAGTTTTTTCTAGGTTTATTAGGTTGGTTTAGTTAGTTAGGTTGGCTTGTGCATGCTACCTGCATGCTACGTTGCTGTGAAAAATGTCTGTCTGTCTTTTGTATTTGGTGGTGAGCTACAATAAATGTGGTGTTTTCGCTTGTAAAACATTTTAAAATCGGAAATATTGGCTGTATTCACAAGATCTTGTCTTTCATTTGCTATCCACCATATATTTTTCTGAAATGTTTTATGATGTGTAATTAGGTAGTTGACGTTGGTGTCTGTATTTACTCTGGCTACTACCGTGCGATTTCTGACTGTAGCTATGATGGTAGCAGTAATGTAAAACTGATTTATAGCTAAAATATGCAAATTTTTCGAACAAAACATAGATTTATTGTGTAACATGTTATAGGACTGTCATCTGAGGTCGTTTTTTTCTAGGTTATTTAGGTTGGTTCTAGGTTGTTAGGTTGGCTTGTGCATGCTACCTGCATGCTACCGTTGCTGTGAAAAATGTCTGTCTGTCTTTGTATTTGGTGGTGAGCTAACATAAATATTGTGGTGTTTTCTCTGTAAAACATTTTAAAAATCGGACATGTTGGCTGGATTCACAAGATGTTTATCTTTCAAATGCTGTATTTGGACTTGTTAATGTGTGAAAGTTAAATATTTCAAAAAATCTTTTTTTGAATTTGCCGCTCTTCCTTTTCAGTGGAATGTGGGAGGAGTTCCGCTAGCGGAACTCCTGTCCTAGACAGGCTAACCATGTGTATGTGACAAATAAAATTTGATTTGAGTGGGTGGCAAGGAATAAGTTAGTCCTAAATATTTCTAAAACTAAAAGCATTGTATTTGGGACAAATCATTCACTAAACCCTAAACCTCAACTAAATCTTGTAAGAAATCATTTGGAAATTGAGCAAGTTGAGGTGACTAAACTGCTTGGAGKAACCCTGGATTGTAAACTGTCATGGTCAAACATATTGATACAACAGTAGCTAAGATGAGAAGTCTGTCCATAATAAAGCGCTGTTCTGCCTTCYTAACAACACTATCAACAAGGCAGGTCCTACAGGCCCTAGTTATGTTGCACCTAGACTACTGTTTAGTTGTGTGGTCAGGAGCCACAATAAGGGACTTCTGCAATTGGCTCAGAACAGGGCAGCACAGCTGTCCTTTGGATGTACACAGAGAACTAACATTATTAATATGCAAGTCAATCTCTCCTGGCTGAAAGKRGAGGAGAGATTGACTTCATTACTACTTGTTTTTGTTGACAAGCTGAACGCACCGAGCTGTCTGTTTTAAACTACTAGCACACAGCTCAGACACCCATGCATACCCCACAAGACATGCCACCAGAGGTCTCTTCACAGTCCCCAAGTCCAGAACAGACAACGGGAGGCKCACAGTACTACATAGAGCCATGACCACATGGAACTCTATTCCACATCAAGTAGACCACCCTTCCTATTGTATATAGTTCTGTCCTTGAGCTGTTCTTGTCTATTAACATTCTGTATTATGTCATGTTTCATGTTCTGTGTGGACCCCAGGAAGAGTAGCTGCTGCTTTTGCAACAGCTAATGGGGATCCTAATAAAATACCAAACCCATGCAAGCAGTAAATTTAGATTTAAAAAACAGAAAAATGGAACAGGGGGGACTGTGAAGCAACACAATCATAGGCACAGACACATGCAGACACACGCACTATACACACACGCACACATGGATTTCRTCATGTAGATGTGGTAGTGGTGGAGTAGGGGCCTGAGGGCACACCGTGTGTTGTGAATTCTGTGAATGTATTGTATGTTTTTAAAATKGTATAACTGCCTTCATTTTGACAGACCCCAGGAAGAGTAGCTGCTGCCTTGGCAGGAACTAATGGGGATCCATAATAAATACAAATACTCACACGCCAAACTGACTGACACCATCTCTGGTATGTTAGAGACTGATGCATCCGTCTGTGTGTGTGTGTGTCCTAGGCTTGTGGTGTGCCATGGTACAGGCTTTCCTGTTGTCAGACATACATTGACGCCTCTGCATGCTCTGCCATGTTTGTTGAGCGGCCAACATGAAACAAGCCAAGGTTACATGGTAATGTTCTGCATCCTCTAGCTTGGACTGCCATACAGAACACACSTCCCTTATTACCTCAAACACATCACATAGAAAACAAATGAGCATAGCAGAATGACAAATGYATTTAATAACAACATTGCTATATTCAGGTGGTTTCATCAAAAGAGAAATAAAAAAGGAGGGATGAGAAGAGCAAGAGAGAAGAAATGAGAGAGTCATCACTACTTACGTTTGGGTTCCCATCGGACAGTCAGAGGGGGGGTGAGGAACTCTGCTGCCTCCTCCATTCCATCCTGCCTAGAGGGAGTCCACGCTGTCACACTGCACGCATACGCCCCCATGTCCACCTCCTGATGGTACACACACACACCTTGTTAGCGGCTCTTGCTTTAATAAAAACTTATGTGTCTAACAAATGATGGTGCTTGAGGCACACACACACACACACACACACACACACACACACACACACACACACACACACACACACACACACACACACACACCACCAACACACACATCCACAACACACACACACCACCACACACACACACACACACACACACACACACACACACACACACACACACACACACACACACACACACACAACACACACACACACACACACACCTGTGTGCGTAGGAAGCGGAGCTTGAATGTATCCGGCTCTACTCGGGTCAGAACGATGGCACCAGACTCCAAACCTATCACGTACAGCGTCCCAGACTTCAGGGTTGCCGTGGGCATCCAGGGAACCAATAGGGAGTGTGGTCTGTGTGGTTGTTAGGCGGTCGCCGGCGTGGACCAGGAAGTGGTGTGTACTTCCAGGCCACGCCCAGTCGGCCCCCTGCAAGGAAGTGGGTGATGGTGGTACACATGACACGCCAGCTTCTGGGGGTCACCTGTGACCTGCGGGGTCGACGAGGGGTAAGGGTCACTGCGAAATTAGGCCTCTGGAGGGAGGGATAGAAAGATGGGGTGGGGGGGGGGGAAGAGAAGAGAGAAACATTAATAAACAGACTATAAATGTCAGTAAAGGGACATGGTAAATAACATCCACCTTAGGGCATTCAGGGTAGTGTAACATGTTGACTCCTGCTGCATACAGAACCAGATCAGAATAATCTGGAAGCCACTTCACATCCACTAAAGTAGTGGTGATCAGAGCTCTTCCCTGTCTGTAGCCATGAATCAATGGGGGGGGGGGTGTGTGTGTGTGCGGTTAGGGATGTTCACGGTTATTTGAATATCTGAACTTGGCGTTAGTATTCAAATAATTGTGAGTATTCATTTTTTTGTGAGAGAAAAAAGTGTTTTTAAAGTATTTTTCCAAGGTAAAATATCCATGTGACATTGTTATACCATGACCTATGGAAATTATGAATTTAATAAAAACAAACTTTAATGTAATTCATGACATGCTCCCCATAAAAGACTGGTAGCCAACCGGTAGCCTTCACGTGTGTAGCTTGTTGTTTATGTTGGCCAATCAAAGCGGCAAAGAGGCTCAATGTGTAGCAAGTGAAATGAGAGTTCACTAATGCAGTGCAAGATAGAAMAAAAATAACCAACAGGTAGGCTGTTTTATCTGAACGGGGTTGGGGAGAAAGCACAGCATATGGCCTCAATTAGCCTAGCTAGCTATAGCTGGCTAGCTAGCTTCTAGGCTCCTACAATCCAGACAGGTATTGATATATGGGATGATAAATTGCTTCTACACGTTAGCTTGTCTTGGCTGTAGTCGCGTTGCCTTGGGTACTCGTCTCGCTAGCTCCCATCTCACTGGCCCCTCAGCAGAGCCCCAGCCTCTCTCCTTCCCACAGCAGTGTTCAGGTTCAAAACTTAAGCAATAAATAACATACAAAAAGTATTACGAATATCCGGATATCTGACAAAAATGATTGATATTATTCAAATAGTGAAATTATTTCTAAACCCCATTCCTAGTGTGTGTGCGCGCGCAAAAGGGGCAATCAGACTTCTCAAACACAGTGTATCAGTATGAAACAACCAAGGCTTACACACACAGTGTATCAATGTTAAGTGTCAGCGGCTGGTATCTCAGTCAGACCTCTAGTCTACAGATTGTCCCTTTATGCTCCAATGAACAGGGAACACACATATTCCTTGCTCTCGATTAGTGTGTGTGTGTGTGTGTGTGGTCATGGGTTTTCCACGTTGTGTCATTTGGACGTCACAGGGGCTGAATCATGCACTGTCACCATCTGCTACACTGCTGTGAGGATCATCACAAGCTCATCTGCGAAAATCATCCTTTGTGAGGAGAGAATCCCCGCCAATTACCCATGTGCCCATTCCTCCGCTCTCATCCCCCTCATCCCTCTCTCTCACACACACACCACACACACACCGTAGCTCCATTAATAGACCAAAGGAAGACTCACACTGCAGAACGACTCAAACACATTTCCTGCTACTGGCCTACAAATGGAACGAAACATACACCATAACAAACTCACGTGCCCACACAAGTACACAGGTGCACACCCACCCCTACTTACCCAAGACCGGATAAACCGAGGCATTATGCACAGGACAAGAGCTGTTCCAGGGCCATTTGTTAAGGGAATAGAAAGCTGATATCTAGTCCACCCAGTAGAGAGCTGATACCAGGCAGTGAAGAACACTACTCTGCTCTGATGAAGAAGGTAATGGCCCTCAACAAAACAAGACTAATGCACATTTTGAAACCGAACAACACAACTAGGTTTCCATTAGCCTKGCTGTGGTTCCCAACTGGTTGGTATGCACCATAGAGATGTAGAATACATGAAATGTTCTTCATACATATATGCATGTAATTATATGGACCTACTGCTGGGTTGTGTCTAAAGACTGGTGTGCMATGCACTCTAGCTAGAACCACAGCTCTGTTTACTTGAAAGGTCATATTGAAAAACAGACATGGTTTGGGTATAGCCTAGCACAGCATAGGGGTTGACAACCACTGATCTACAAGCTAACCACATTCAGGATTATGTGCTTGCCTTAAGAGTGTGACCTATAAAAAAACTACAAGCACACACACACACATTCACTAAACAGACAAACACTTCGGAGGACATTTCAGTTGATTAAAAGCTCTGAAAAAAACAGTTTGTGTTTCAATTGATTTGGAACAGACCTGTCTTAGGGTTGTGTCAGCAGGGGCAAGCTGACGCAGTGTTAACTGCCAGGTATCTCTGGGGGGGGATGTGTGTGCGTGTGTGAGTGACTCACTGCTAATACAGGTCTGGAGTTTCAACGGTAAACACAGCCTGGCCTGTGTTTGAAATAGGTCATCCAATCTTACGTCAGCACGAAGTTCAGGTAAGAACATAAAATGTGTTGTACTTTGACCTCGTACAGTAAGGGAACAATATACTTCAGCCACCATGTTTCCCTGGGAGCTAAGAGTGCGACACAGTGTGTGACGTTTGAGTGTGGAGTTCTGCTCCGTTTGTGTGTTAACATCTGTTTATAACAGACAGGAACTACCTGACCAACTCAACTCTAGAGACGTTTACTAACGTACTAGAGTTCACCTGTTCATACTGACTACCACACAAACAGACGTAACTAATGAAATTCTGTATACTTCATGAAAATAGTTAAACAATGGTGCCGATAAATAATAAACACACCCAAGCGTACGTGTCTGCACACACACACACCTAATATAGTTAGTGTGTCACACACACACACACACACATGCTGGGCAACTCAAACGCCAAGGGGAGATTTAATTATTTGGACCGAGCAAGCAGGTGTTCTATCTGGWGTGAAGACAGAGACAGATGGATGAGCGAGGCGAGAGAAAAGGAGAGCGAGAGAGAAAGAAAAGGGACTAAGCATGTTCCAAGGAATGTTCTCAAAGGACCCTCTCCACTGCCAAAAAGCTCCGGCCTTCATCGGAGGGTCTCTGGTTTCACTGGGGTGTTTGAGCATGTGGTGTGTGTCTGTGTTGAACCAGATATGACCCAGAGTGCATTCCTCCACCCAGTCTCCACCCTGTCAACATCCTCCATCATCACTTTTCCTTCACTTCCTCAGCAGACAGCAGCCACTGAGCATCCTGAAGCCTGACTCAGACATGAAGGTGATATGGAGAGAGAACCAGTGATGAGGGAGAATGATCATTTATTTTATGATCACAAGAGCCTTATTTTCTGTTCCAGCATATTGGATTCACCCACAGCGCAATGTAACATTGTCAGGTTTAGGCTATTACATGATACGCAAATCTTCCCTATACCAATCATGAGGTTGCTACAACCTAGCCTATGACTGAAAGTCAACATAGGTGCACAGGTCAAGGTAATTTTTTGTAATCAAGGTGAGAGACAGTGACACATTCAATATCACCTTCAACACCCTTGCCTGCATCTAGCTGATCTAGGGTGTAAATCATTAGTACACCATGGTGCTACCCCACAGAGTGCTGCTGAGGCTACTGTAGACCTTYATTGCAAAACAGTGTGTTTAAATCAATGATTTGGTGAATATATTTTGTATTGTTTTATCTAAAAAGTGTAACATTCATGTTTAACGGTTTATTTTGATGAAATTCACAGAGGATAGTCCTTCCCCTCTGTGGAGCCTCTACTGGAGAGAACCCATTGAACTCTATGGTGACTCTGGGTGATTGTATGGGAGAGGTGACACAGCACTAACACCACAGGGGGAGTTTGTAGGATGGAGGAAGAATAACTGCAGCTTAAAGTTGTAATATGTCACTTTTTGGGCGACCCAACCAAATTCACATAGAAATGTGAGTTACAAATCTGTCATCCTCATTGAAAGTTTTGGCATCTTTTACTTTCGGTTTTGTGCAACAGCCTCAAACAACTAGAAACAAGATTTTGGGCTATTGAAAAGGTATTTCACAGCAGTTTAGGTGGTAGTGTGATTATCTATAGAATGACTGCTTGTTTTGTCACAAACTGAAATTAGGCGAACTATTAGAATATTAGCAAACAGGATTTCTGCAAATTGCACCTTTAAGAATGGCTCATTAAGTGTGTGTGCAACCACAGGAGGCTGCCGAGGGGAGCACGGCTCATAATAATAGCTGGAATGGAGTAAATGGAATGATAAACACTTGGAAACCATGTTTACGTTACCATTCCGTTGATTCCGTTCCAGTGATTACTATGAGCCCGTCCTCCACAACTAAGGTGCCGCCTGTGGTGTGGGTGTGTGYGTCATGCTTCCGTCATCATTGTGACATACAGTACCTATTGTTGTGATGGACTGCAGATGTAGAGTCAAAGAATAGTACCAATCAGTCAAGGAAAGACTCACCAGGGTAGCCCCCTCTGTAGCTCCATAGGGGATTACAAGGACACAGTGACTTCCAACTCTTTATACTATACCTCTACTGTTGGACAGAGAGGTTTATGGTGGTTGGAGGTATCCTGGATAGAGTGTGTGTGCGCGCGTTACTACATACAGTGGATTCAGAAAGTACTCAGACCCCTTGACTTGTTCCACCATTTTGTTGGGTTATAGCCTTACTCTAAATTGTATTAAATAGTCCCCCCGCCCTCATTCTACACACAATACCCCAGAATGACAAGCATTATGGGGTATTTTGCTATTTAGATGATAAATTAGCAAAAAACAAAACAAAAATGTAAATTTACATTTACATAAGTATTCAGACCCTTTACTCAGTACTTTTTTAAAGCACCTTTGGCAGCGATTACAGCCTCGATTCTTCTTGGGTATGACGCTACAAGCTTGGCACACCTGTACTTTGGGAGTTTCTCCCATTCTTCTCTGAAGATCCTTTCAAGCTCTGTCAGGTTGGATGGGGAGTGTTGATGCACAGCTATTTTMAGGTCTCTCCATTGATGTTCRWTCAGGTTTAAGTCCAGGCTCTGGCTGGGCCATTCAAGGACATTGAGACTTGTCCCTACACTCCTGGTTTGTCCTGTGTTGTCTTGGCTGTGTGCTTAGGGTCATTGTCCAGRTGGAAGGTGAACCTTCAACCTAGTCTGATTCTGCCACCACCATGCTTCACTGTAGGGATGGTGCCAGGTTTCCTCCAGACGTGACGCTTGGCATAAGGGCCAAAGAGTTTAATCTTGGTTTCAACAGACCAGAGAATATTTTTTCTCATGGTCTGAGTGTCTTTAGGTGCCTTTTGGATAACTCCAAGCGGGCTGTCATGTTCCTTTTGCTGAGGAGTGGATTCCGTCTGGCCACTCAACCATAAAGGCCTGATGGGTGGAGTGCTGCAGAGATGGTTGTCCTTCTGGAAGTTTCTCCCATCTCCACAAAGGAACTCTGTCAGAGTGACAATTGGGTTCTTGGTCAATCAAGTTGTAGAAACATCTCAAGGATGATCAATGGAAACAAGACGCACCTGAGCTCAATTTGTCTCACAGCAAAGGGTCTGAATACTTATGTAAATAAGGTATTTCTAGTGTTAAATAAATGTGCAAACATTTCTAAAACCTGTTTTCGCTTTGTCATGGGTATTGTGTGTAGATTGCTGAGGATGTCTTTTTATTTAATCAATTTTAGAATAAGGCTGTTGCGTAACAAAATGTGGAAAAAGTCAAGGGGTCTGAATACTTTCCAAAGGCACTGTATTCTACCATTTCCTCAGCGTAGTAGGTCTGAATTTGATGGGATTTGGGTGCGAGTGTGAATGTGTGTCTCTGTCTTCCAGACGTAGGCAGAGTTCCTCTTCCATTGATGTCTGGCCTTGCCTACGACCCTCTCCCACTAGGCTTAACCCAGGGCACTTCTCTCAACATGCACAATGGCAGACAGAAAACTGACATCTAGTAACCACCAACACATAYATGTCGCTGGTGAGTCTGTGTTGGTGTAGGGCTCTATGGTACTAGAGGGAACTCCTACACTCTGGCCTCTGGCTACACATTCCTTACCTCCATGACCGTTTTCACTGCACAGCGTTTGGTGTGTGTGTGTCAGAGGAGCGTCATGTTTGGGACTCTAGAGAACCAGCACCAGGCAGACCTAGTTCCAGAGCAGATTTAACCCCACAGCTACTGCAGCACAAACAGCTACTGTGTGGAACATTCAAGATCTGAATTCTAAGATGGTTTCATACACTAGGAGCAGTGGGGTTGCTTATTATCATGCTAATGCTAACCCAATGGACTTTATGGCACTTCCTCACACAGAAATACAACACGTAGCCTAAAGCAGCGATTCTCAACTGCTGGATCGCGACGCAAATTTGCGTCACAGGAGGTTTCTTCAGAGTGTTTTCAATATACAACGCTATTAGTAATGCTATTTTGGTTGATTTTGGAAGCATCAAACCAGTGAGTTTATTACTAATTACTAATTTTCAGTGTAAAAACTCAAGACACTATGAAAGCTCAAACCAAGTTTATTCTTCCCAGAGCTGTCAATACAGCTGCATTAGACAAAGACATTCACACACGCACTGATATTTAACCCTTTCTCCTATGCCCGAGTCTCCTCCTACACATCTGAACAAACATAGTTTCCTGCCTAGCAAGGAAGATACAAAGTGATACAGGCCATAAACTTTTTTCTCCCTTAACATGACCTGACCTGGACCCCTTTCATCACTAATCCATGGCTCTCTCCCCTTATCAATGCCTGCCACGTGATCATTTTCACTACACTCAGTACATTCCAAGCTTAACCAACTTCTGGTGTAGCCCCTCAGGCCTCTATTACAACTAATGATTTATAACATTTAAAGTTCAGAAATGCAAACCTATCATTAGCATTCTTCATCAAGAATATGGGCAGTATTTAATTAATGACAAGAGGTTGGAATGTTGTTCCCTTGTCATATAATTGCTACATTTACTATCTATATAAACATTTAAACCCAGATTGTATTTTGCCAATTCTTTCCGCGATGAGAATATTGGGTCGGGACTGAGACAACCTGGTTCAATTTGGATCCCGAGGAAAAACCAGTTGAGAACCACTGGCCTAAAAGGTCATGAAAATCTATACCAAACTGGGAGGGACGACATGAACTTATCCATTGCAAAATGTTTTGCTACGGTGGTCACTAATGAATCCCTACACGACCACCCACACACTCTGAAGGATGGCATGAGTGACACCACGGCACCTTGAACCTGTCAGGTCATATACAGATACACCCTACACCWCCGCTTAGGTCACAGAGCGACCATGCTGTCATTGTAAATAAGAATTTGTACTTAACTGACTTGCCTGGTTAAATAGAGAGGGAGCGAGCGAAACAGGGTGTAAAACCAGAGAAACGAGTTAGCTAGGCCTTAACAGGCATGAATAA
>NW_019943294.1:34243-47411 GCF_002910315.2 Salvelinus sp. IW2-2015 | reverse complement strand
CACAAAAATGTAAGTATAAGTGTAACAATTAAAATGAATATACGCGAGAACGATTTAGGACTGGAATGTAACAGGTTTCAAAGCTAACGAAAGAAAGTACAAGGATAAATCCATTAAAACCATGATCACGAATCATGCTACAGAGACTGAACTGAGACTAAATTTTGGATTGGGTTTATATTTTCTCAAATTAAAAATTGGTATCTCTATAGGAGCACTGGATATCTGGTAGGTGAGATGACTTCACCTATAGCTCACTACTGGATGTTTAGACAAGAGAGCACAGACAAGGCCTGTTAGACTTTTACCCAATGCCTATTTACCTTTAGATCCTCATCAGTACGGAACAGTCACATAGTGGTGCATGGCCTACCATAGTCCCACTGTACTTAGATAAAGCATGTAAAGAGGAAGACCATCCTACCATGTTGTCATTACCTGACCGAGCTAGTCACCACTGCTCTCACCCCATTCTTAATACATCCACATTGCAGGAGAGTTCGGGGATATGGTGTCCCAGGCAACACTGTGTGTAGGTTGTTGTGTGTGTGTGTGATGGTGTGTGGTTGTGTGTGTGTGTGTTGTGTGTGTGGTGTGTGTGTATGTGTGTCGGTTACTAACCACCCAGGGATCAAGGCACTGACAGGGAGGGTGAATAGATCTCTGGGTCAGAGCTCTCACAACACAAAAAATGCTGCCTGCTAAAATTAAAGTAGGGCCATAGAAACAATCACAACCCAGGATCCACATCTCTCTAGCTGGTCCTTAAACACTTACGATATTTTTACGTACTGTAAGTGGAGACCATATGTGTGGAAGTCCATCACCTACCGACTTCTATAAATCCAGACGTCAGATATCGCAATATCTTCAGGGTTAGGGTCAAGGGGAGTGAATTAGATACACGGATGAATGTTTAACAACGACTAAAGTCCATAAAAAACACACCCATCCCTTAACCTGTAGGTGTGAGAAGCTGCCCACTCCCATCTCCACAGTCTGTCTCCGATGTATCTGCTACCCTCGGCAGTACCATTTCCTACACGTTTACACACGTACACCACAGAATGTCATAGCTGCGTACACAACCCCAACCAAACCAATCCAACCACCCATCTTGAGAATAGCCTAACGAGAACCCTCCGATCTGCATAGCCGGGGAGGAGCACTTCCTGTGAACACATACACCATCTGGGCACAAAGTCAGATATCCACCATTGGATGCCGGTTCTACCGTAGCCGACAAGTGAGCGGACAGTGTAGGGTGGGGAGTTGAAAGTGGGTGCGTTGTGACTGGAGAGGGTTGATGTCGCAACCCTCGGGACCAGGGCTCGGGGGGCCTAGCGGGACACCTTCAGGAGGTTAGCAATGGACTGTAGGGAAGACACACAGTTACAACAATGGACTAGCGTCGTTCATTTGATGTTACTCTACACGAACGAGTGGTTCTTAACACTGATGTTAAAATGCATAGTGTGAACAGAGAAGCTAACAGATGTTGCCGTAAGCAACATCTCCAAAATGTCCATCATGTTCCGTTTCTCATCGAAGAGTTTTACTGCTTTTATAATCATGAATCTATTAATCAATGTCACAGTTAACAGCCATCTTCCTTATTCTGGCCCTATAAACACATACCCCCCTCCCAAAACCACAAAAAAACACACGGTTGGTAGGCCTGTCAGTGAGGGTGCTAATGGGGGTGGTGCTGTACACCACGTATGATCCGTAAGGAGGGTTGAGATTGGATATCAACAGAGAGAGAAGCCTGGATCTTACCGTGACGCCACCAGCTGAATAACAGAAGAAAATGACGAGGCGGGGAAGGAGACGAGACGAAGGCAGGAGACAGGTACATGTCATCTTCGTCACTCATCCATGTCCGTAATCAGCCCACCTCTACCTCTATCCAGATCTACTACCCCCATCACCTCAGCCTCTAAACCCAGAATTGCATACTGTGCTTATAATGTTCATATTCCTGTTGACCTTCTTACTCTAAGCTACGTAAGCTGACATTCTACCAAGTCTTTGATTTTCGAACTTCATGTCCTGGAGCTGCCAAATCGCACTGTACACTCAATCAGTTAAAAAATCTCCCTTCACACCATGTAAACTATCCCTGTATATGGTAGCGGGTACCGAGAAATGAACCATCCTCACACAACGAAATGACATTCTTAATGTTGAACGTGACTGAAGCACATTCAGTGGATCATGAATAGTTTTCATAGAAAAGCAGAAGCAGCATTCAGTCTGTTCAGGGCGGGAGCAAAGAAGTTGTCCGAAAAAATATTTGGGTCTCCCAAATGGACAATGACCCGAAGCATATTCCCAAAGTGTGCCAAATGCGTAAGGACAAAAAGTCAAGGTATTGGAGTTGCCATCTTAAAGCCCTGACCTCAATCTATAGAAAATTTGTGGCAGAACTGAAAAAGCGTGTGCGAGCAAGGAGGCCTACAAACCTGACTCAGTTACACCAGCTCTGTCAGGAGGAATGGGCCAAAATTCACCCAACTTATTGTGGGAAGCTTGTGGAAGTACATTGACCAAGTTAAACAATTTAAAAGGCAATGCTACACAAATACTAATTGAGTGTATGTAAACTTCTACCCACTGGAATGTGATGAAAGAAATAAAGCTGAAATAAATCATCCTCTCTACTATTATTCTGACAATTCACATCTTAAAATAGAGTGGTGATCCTAACTGACCTAATACGGGAATCTTTACTGTATTAAATGTCAGGAATTGTGAAAAACTGAGTTTAAATGTATTTGGCTAAGGTGTTTGTAAACTTCCGACTCAACTGTATACACACACACACATAAAACAAATGTAAAACCTGTTTTTGCTTTGTCATTATGGGGTAATTTTGTAGATTGAGGAAAAAATATATTAATCAATTTTAGAATAGCTGTAACGTAACAAAATGTAGAAGAAGTCAAGGGGCTGAATACTTTTCGAATGCACCGTATACATGTCAAGTCACTTTAGTCGGAAGAAAAAATTAATTAGACAGACAAGTGAGCCAAGCAAACACAAACTGAGTGTTGGTGGAGGATGCTGTTTGGTCGACACACCCATAGGAGGTCAGTAGACTGCCTCACCTACACAGGTGACTCTTCATACCAGAGTAAACTAATTTACACTACATGGTGTTACATCAATGGATCTCACTGTACTGTGTATACAACCGTCTACTAGTTCAACTACACACGAAACATTGTTAACAGCACGGCTAAAAGCAGCATAAAAATCAACTACTAGTTCAAGAGCACTTAGATTTCACAATATAATCTCACCCCTCTACTTGTTCTAGCTCTCCTCATCAGCTCAATTCACCATTAAACCTCTCTTCCTCTCCCTCAGCTCATCAGAAGACTGTTCAGAACAGGGCAACAGTCAGCTCAACAGAAGTAACAACCCACATTTGACATGAGATAAATACACCCATCTGGCATCTGCTCTCCAAGTGTGTGCGTGTTGGAAGACTCAACATGTGAACATGAGTGAAATCACCACTTGATCACCTCTCACTAGTGTGTCCCAAAGCAGCAGATCTAGGAACAGGTTTTCCCTCCCCAAAGCAGATTAGCATAATTGGAGTTAAAATTACATCACTGATCCTGAACCAGTCCATCTAGGAAAGTGCAGCTGTGTCATGTAAGTGTACTGTAGTGTATACAGTATATAAGTGCACACGTGTGTGTGTGTGTGGTCTGACAAACACACCAGCTTAAGAGAGCGAGTCATGTGTAAGCAAGGGATATGAGCCGTGTTCAATAGAGCACAACAAACCACAACCAAGAACATGAACACACACACGCGCTGGATGGGTCTTCCAACCCAGCCAACCTCAGTATGTAAACTAGAAGTCATAATGGAGTCTGACTAATCTAGTTTGAAGTTAAAACAGTTCTCCTAAACGGATATACGGTGATTCCACCACTCTCTCTGATGGTTAAGACACTCAGTCTATAAGTCCCTCTCATACTCGTGTCTGACCCACCTTTGAGCGTCACCCTTGCGTCATAGTTCCCGCTGAAGACAGAGTCCGTACTGGGTGTACTGCAGAGGTACGTGGCGCTGTCTGAAGACCTCACTTCCTGTATCCTCAGCTCCACCACGCTGTCCCCCAGCCGCACCACGCTCAGGTCACCACTGGCCACCCGGTCGCTTAGCGACACGTCCGAGTACTTTGGTTCGAAGGTAGAGATTACTTGGATAGACCCCGCCCCCCCCTGCTGCATGGTCCAGTCAAAATCCTGCTCCCTGGGCCCTTCGTAGTCAGTGACATCACAGCGCAGTGAGACAGGTTGGCCCTCCACACGGAGCAGAGGGACAGGGGACACAGACACCACCCTGGCATGGGATACACCTAGAGAGAACACACACACACACACACACACACGTCATTGACAGATACGCATACATAAAATCCACAGAACCCCCCCACACAATGACAGCGTTCCTACCACATCAGACTTCCTTCGCTAACCTCCTGAAAGCATCTCTGCTTAACAATACGCATACAGTTGATACATGGATATATTTAGCACAGGGCAGGCTAAATATACACTTAGATACTACCTTTGGTTTGATTCCTCTGTGATTCCAAACCCACAGTATGTGTGTGGGTGTGTGTGTGTTCTATAAAAAAGGCTCACATATTGACACCTGAACCCCAGCGTCGCTGCACTCAACGGGTGAATCAATAACCTGAAGTGGGTCCTCTCCTTGCCTTTATTACCACTGACATATAGTAACAGGTGAAAGCAAAGCCTATGGTAACCTTCTTAGACTGGAGTAGAAGGAGGAAAGGAGTTGAGGAAAGGAAGCCACTAGAGACTATTTAGACACACCCATAGAGAGACAGTCTTGCTAGAGAAGGGAACAGCCTAGACCACTTACTCTAGCTAGAGAGAGAACACCTATATGAAGTACAGGCTTGTTTGGATGGGCATAGGGGAAAGAGCAGCAAACATGCACACACACACCAGGCTTGTCTGAACAGGCTGAGGGGAAGAGCGTGTACATGCCATGGCCAGCATGGAGCAACACATGCTCCCCCACCCACACACCACAAACCACACAACAGTATCAGGAAAAATGATAGAGGTCAGCTCATTTGGCAAGAACAAAGTGACGATGTACCAGGAGCTTTCAAAAGAACGACCCCACAGCCCAGAAATAGTCCCGGTTACATCCCAACTGGAACAACCAAAGAGCAAAGCCTTCTGGGAACATTTTCCATAACGCTCTACTTCTAATGGTAACGTTGGCAGCATTCCAATATGATCCTACACCTATCCTATCCTTGCCTTGGTTGGACGTTTGTTGGGATCCTTAGTGATTACCATTTCAATTCAAAACGCCTTGTTGACATACAGTATACTTAACCCTTTTTCCTGTCCTAGCGTTTTGGGACACTCAAGGAACTGGAAAAATAGACGTTTGAGGGAAGGTGGTCCATAAAACATTGCTGGAACAGTCTGGTTCTGGGGAGGTCATCTCTTTGATTTACCCTACGTCATAAGAGAAGKGATAGTATACTGGTCGGACACCACTTAGGAGTGTGACTAATATTACCACGCAACTCTTTAGCCACTCTTATCCAAACAAACAGCCGGAGGGCCACAGAGTAAACAGGCAATATGAGACARCCCAGTTAGGGTTAGTGTTCCCACATGGCCATATCACTTGTTTAGGGAAGACATAAGTGGCCACCTGTGCTAATTAGCAGTCTAGCGTCCCCGAACACCTGTTTGTAATCTGAGGAAGTGTCGTTTGTCAACTGGAGGCACACAGCTTGTTGGTCTGTGCAAAACTGCTACAGGAAGTGCATCTTTTTTTACTCAGAAAATTCTTTCTTGCCAATGTGAAAGGGGCATATGTTGCCAAAATTGTTAAAACACCGTTGGAATTGTAGTTAACATGGAGGCAACAATGGGCAAATGTAACTGCTGAAAACCATAAATACAGATAAGGGTTTTGGAGAGCTAGGGCAGTAGTGCGTCATCAACCATGTTTGGGGAGGTGTGCATGTATTTATTGTTTAGGCCAGGGTTGTCAAACTCATTTTGCCCCGGGGGCCGTATTCGGTCTTCAACAAGGTCCGGTGGGCCGCACTGAAAAGTGGTTATATTTCCTCGCCGTCAAAAATTTGCTAAAAATATTCCTGTATCCATTGTTTTTGTAATTTGATGCTCTGTCTAGCTTTCATTTGTGATTTTCTGCGAGCTGGACAGCAAATAAATTCATGTAGGTCCATTATCATTTCTACAGTTTCGATTTGGTTTTAGTAATAAAAAAGTATATTAAGTTTGTATATTAAATCAATTTAATTAAACCACCTGTGTGCAGTATATTTGACACCCCAGGTTTAGGCTATAGGTCTAAAAACCATCAGCATGAGTCATAACGACTGGCGCCAAGCTGTTAGGAAAATCAAATGAGTGTGCTCCTATACTCCCTTAAAAAGACCTTCACTTCACAAACGATCTGTCATTAATTGACGTTTTTGCCGAGATCGTAGTCGCGCAATTTTATACTAAAGAAAAATATGAATGSAACAATTTAAAATTATTTACTGAGTTACAGTTCATAAGGAAATCAGTCAATTTAAATAAATGAATTAGAACCTAAAATATGGATTTCACATGACTGGGAATACAGATCTGCATCTGTTGTCATGGATCAGAAAACCAGACAGTATCTGGTGCGACCACCATTTAACACATGCAGTGCGACATCTCCTTCACATTGACTTGATCAGGCTGTTGATTGTGGCCTGTGGAATGTTGTCCCACTCCTCTTCAGAGGCTGTGCGAAGTTGCTGGATATTGGTGGGGACTGGAACACGCTGTCGTACACGTCGATCCAGAACATCCCAAACATGCTTAATGGGTGACACGTCTGTTGAGTATGCAGGCCATGGAAGAACTTGGACATTTTCAGCTTCCAGGAATTATGTACAGATCCTTGCGACATGACGCTGTGCATTGTACTGTTGAAACATGAGGTGATGGCAGCGGATGAATGGCACRRCAATGGGCCTCTGGATCTCGTCACGTTCTCTGTGCATTCAAATTACCATCGATAAAATGCAATTGTGTTCATTGTCCGTAGCTTATGCCTGCCCACACCATAACCCCACCACCACAAGGCACTCGTCACAACATTGACATCAGCAAACCACTCACCCACACGATGCCATACAAAGTAGAGGTCGACCGATTAATCGAAATTGGTATTTTTTTTTTTTTTACACCTTTAATCAATCTTTATTTAACTAGGCAAGTCAGTTAAGAACACATTCTTATTTTCAATGACGGCCTAGGAGGCAGAACGACAGATTTTTAACCTTGTCAGCTAGGGGGACCCAATCTTGCAACCTTACAGTTAACTAGTCCAATGCTCTAACACTGATTACATTGCACTCCACGAGGAGCCTGCCTGTGCCGCGAATGCAGTTGGCTAAGGTAAATTGCTAGCTAGCATTAAACTTATAAAAAACAATCAATCAATGACTGTCATTGCTCCAATATGTACTTAACCATAAACATCAATGCCTTTCTTAAAATCAATACACAAGTATATATTTTTAAACCTGCATATTTAGCTAAARGAAATCCAGGTTAGCAGGCAATATTAACCAGGTGAAATKGTGTCATTTCTCTTGCGTTCATTGCACGCAGAGTCAGGGTATATGCAACAGTTTGGGCCGCCTGGCTCTTTGCGAACTAATTTGCCATAATTTTACGTAATTATGACAACATTGAAGGTTGTGCAATGTAACAGGAATATTTAGACTCATGGATGCCACCCGTTAGATAAAATACGGAACGGAATAAACGTTTTGCTTTCGAGGTGATAGTTTCCGTATTAGTCAAAGGTATACGGTTTAGAGAGAAATAGTCGACGCGTTATAATTCCTGTAATAACTTGCGGCTGAACTTGACAGGGGTTCCTTCGTTATGTTACCGTTCATGTCTTCCATAGAGAATGTCTTGATCTACTTCAAATAAGGTCTGTGTTTCGTGCAGGCTTAAACCGCCTCAACGTTTTGATACCCGTGTAAATCTCACTAGGATAAGTTAAGTCAACATATTTTCATAAATCCACTCTACAAAAAGAATKATCTTCGCTTATATTTAGCCAATATTGATCAGAGTTACCTTGTCCTATGGATATCTACACAGTTATAAAATTGGCAAGGTGGTGTAAGCCTACACGAAACACAGACCTTATTTKAAGTGAATCTAAAAATATCCTATGGAATAAATGAAGGAACCGCTTTTCAGATTTTGCTAGGTGTCATGGGAATTATGACTCGCACTTTGGTCGTCAATTCTTACTATGCCCATTATTAAAATAGGATTTCCTGCATATAGAAATTACAGTTTTTGTTTTCAACATTCCTCACAGGTAACTTAAACTCTATTTTTATTCAAACAGTTGAGAGTATTTGTCTCCTATGCAGACTCTTCAGTATCATTGTCACTTCAGAGCTGTGTGTGTGTATGTATTATATTAAGTTAAAATAAAAGTGTTCATTGTTCATTCAGTATTGTTGCAATTGTCATTATTACAAAAATGTGTGTATGATATGTATGATATATATATATATATATATATATATACACTGCTCAAAAAAATAAAGGGAACACTTAAACAACACAATGTAACTCCAAGTCAATCACACTTCTGTGAAATCAAACTGTCCACTTAGGAAGCAACACTGATTGACAATAAATGTCACATGCTGTTGTGCAAATGGAATAGACAACAGGTGGAAATTATAGGCAATTAGCAAGACACCCCCAATAAAGGAGTGGTTCTGCAGGTGGTGACCACAGACCGCTTCTCAGTTCCTATGCTTCCTGGCTGATGTTTTGGTCACTTTTGAATGCTGGCGGTGCTTTCACTCTAGTGGTAGCATGAGACGGAGTCTACAACCCACACAAGTGGCTCAGGTAGTGCATCTCATCCAGGATGGCACATCAATGCGAGCTGTGGCAAGAAGGTTTGCTGTGTCAACGTAGTGTCCAGAGCATGGAGGCGCTACCAGGAGACAGGCCAGTACATCAGGAGACGTGGAGGAGGCCGTAGGAGGGCAACAACCCAGCAGCAGGACCGCTACCTCCGCCTTTATGCAAGGAGGAGCAGGAGGAGCACTGCCAGAGCCCTGCAAAATGACCTCCAGCAGGCCACAAATGTGCATGTGTCAGCATATGGTCTCACAAGGGGTCTGAGGATCTCATCTCGGTACCTAATGKCAGTCAGGCTACCTCTGGCGAGCACATGGAGGGCTGTGCGGTATCGGCTTTTTTTGTCCTCCAATAAATCGGTATCGGTATTGAAAAATCATAATCGGTCGACCTCTAATACAAAGTGGTCTGTGGTGAGACCTGATGGAGGACAATGGAGGCGGCTAAACGGCGAGGCATGTTCAATCCGCCGTCTGCATTGGCTGTGCAGTATTTACAGTATTTACTCTGCAGAAGTCATGCGGTTTGCCGAACAGCTGTTGTGAAGGACGTTGTCGTGRAAGTCAGTTTGTGTTCATACAGGACCTCCCTACCATCACAAACATTCACGTCAATACGGAGCCCTCCACATTCTTACAAAATTTGAAAGGCGCACAGCGATCTGGTACGGAGCTCAATTTGACCTCTGTGTGCCTACAGAGGCTTCATAATTGAGTCACACCATCCATACGGTGGCGCCGACCACATTTTCAGATCAAGCCGAAATTGGCTCTTATGGTAGAGAAATGAACATTAAATTATCTGGCAACAGCTCTGGTGGACATTCCTGCAGTCAGTATGACAATTGCACGCTCCGTCAACATATGTGGCCCTATGTTGTGTGACAGAACGGCACATTTTAAAGTGGCCTTTTATTGTCTCTAGCACAAGGTGCACCTGTGTAATGATCATGCCGTTTTATCAGCTTCTTGATATACCACACCTGTCAGGTGGATGGATCATCTTGGCAAAGGAGAAACATCACTAACAGGGATGTAAACAAATTTGKGCACCAAATTTGGGAGAAAAGCTTTTTGTCTTAAGAAAAATTTCTGTGATCTTTTATTTCTGCTCATGAAACAWKGGTCCAACACTTTACATGTCGCGTTTACATTTTTGTTCAGTGTACAACTAATCTAACTAAGCTGTTTGGTGCAGTATTTCAATTATAATAATAAATAAAGTGTATGAATACGAGTCATCTCGTTAAATGACAGACTTTCCTGCAGAATCCCTACTGTTGACCAGTCACCGAAGAAAGTGCGTAGACTCCGGCTTGCCTCAAGAAAATAACGTGTGCCCGAACAACCGAAAAAAAAGAATCKTTATAATATATGCACTAACTCTTCCGAACGGTTTCGGCTGGGAACCATGCGGACGCCTTTAAAGCCATCGGGAAGGGCGGAAGGGCACACACATCCCCTGCTCCAGGAATGCTGGAAACATGTTAACTGGAGACATTTGATAATCTCATAGTACCACAACAATTTTTAAAAACTCAGCCGCTCACACAAACACACTGGCACGGGAAAGCCCTGAGCGATGCAGAGTATACGTTGACAGACACACACTCCCCATCCTACACAATCTGACACACCGTTGTGATATAAAATGTGTCCGATCAACTAATCGAAAAGGATATTTCTTCCTTGATCACTGAGATATGATAACMAATGACTATAATAACAGGGATGTCCATCAGTGGTGGACAGTGCTCCATTCCAAGTTCAACTACATCAGTTCAATTTATCAAGGGGATCTATGCGAATTGGACCGCTACCCATCGCGTGTTATGGTGCCTCCTTGTAACTGGACCATTGTCAAGGCTTGTCAACTTAACTTTTAATTGATTTAATGACATCAATTATCTCGTTCGTTTTCCTTTGATTGAACAATTAAAAGTTTCGACCGGGATTTGAGGAGCTGATATGGAAAATTGCCACACACCCTCCCTCACCTGTGACCAACCACCGTAGCCTACATGTAACGATGAAGTTGGGCGTGGGAAAATCTATTCACATATTTAAAAACGGTTCGTTTTAGTAAAACGCACTGTTATGTGTAATTCATTTAGGAGAAACAGCATGATCAGTAAAAATCCGGTGATAATGTTGCCTTTAAATGAATTTGACTAATTGCTTTGTCAATGAAGATTCTTATCAGGTTAAGTGAAAACGTGCCCGCGTGTGCATGTCAATCWAATATTTCCCACTAAACGACAGCAYACGCGTTATTATGACGATATTATCAGACCGTTTGACAACCCTTTTTCAAATATAACTTACCCATCGATAAAAACAAGAGTAGAAGAGAGAGATGTTCCATCCTGCAAATTCGCGTCTTTTTAACTCCCAGTTTGTTCCTTTGTCATTAAAATCCGCYACGGGTGAAAGGARTCCTCTCGGACCTTCAGTTCAAAAACCCAACCACCGGCGACCTCTCAGAAATCCCCAAAATGCTGTCCACGAGAACCGATACTGGCGAGTAGACGTTCGGATATCCGTTAAATGGACGTGCGTGCAGTGAAAGTCCACTGGTCGCGACCGTGTACGCTCGCATAATTCATACTGAGTGTCGTTAATCAGTSTTTGGTTTTGGAACGGGAGAGGGAGGGAACAASGTTGCGGTGTCCGGAAGTCAGTTTTTGGAGGACGGGAGTAGCGTCGGGATTTTCACAGGTAGCTCTGGCCCAAGTCTCATCTCATGTGGTCTCACTAGTGGCTATTTAGAGCTGAATAATAGGCCTACAGAATATCATCATCGATACAGTATGTGTAACGTTAGCCTATTGAAGCCTATTGAAATGTTGCTCTCAGATCATTTCACATCTACAAGGGGCCACTAAGAGGTGTGTATAGTTTGTAGTTTTAAAGGGGAATTTAACTCAAAAACGATATTTTCATTAGTCCACTGTTGATACAGTCCTAAAATGCCTGGCATGTCAGCAGTCAAGTTGTCAAGATATTATACAAGGGTGGGTCTAATCCTGAATGCTGATTGGTTAAAACCGCATTCCAGCCGGTGTCTATTCCACAAGTTACCACAAGCTACATCTACGATGTTAAAGTGCCTATTTACCCTGTTCCATCTGACTGYGCAATCCACTRTCTCATCAGCCCAGCCAGGCAATTTATAAACATGATCTCCACTATAACAAACATCTAGATATTATCTCACATTTCTTTTAGACTAACATTTAGTTATCAACAGCGGAGATTTGTATTTACCCTCCTGTCTGTCATTTGCAAAATTGTTTCAATGTTGAAATTTGATCTCCAGCTGTCGCATAGTAATGAACATGTTGGGATGAGACAGACAGGCAGGCACCTTTTTTCAGCCAGTCGAAATCATGAATCAGCATAATTTTTATGTATATTTCTATCGACTGGGTCACGYCCATAGGTACAGAACTAACAGACTTAACGGCTGGGTCACATCTCTGGCAACCAAACCAATAAAACGAACGACCAGCCGGCTTGGGTAGCAACCCTGGATTTATGTCGGGACTATATCTTGTGGATGGAAAGATGAAATAGTATGAATAAATTAATCAAAATATTTTTTTGTTGTAAAATATGTAAATCATTATTAGAATACGTTGTATAAAAGTGATAATGCCCTCAAAGCTGATGTTTGGATGAAATATTGGCATGCCTCATGATTTTTACCTTTATTYATCTAGGCAAGTCAGTTAAGAACAAATTCTTATTTACAATGACAGCCTACCGGGGAACAGTGGGTTAATTGCCTTGTTCAGGGGTAGAACAACAGATTTTTACTTTGTCAGCTTGGGGATTTGATCCAGCAACCTTTTGGTTACTGGCCCAACGCTCTAACCACTAGGCTACCTGCTGCCCCAAAACATGTATCAGAAGTGGGATGACAATGTGGCTGGAGACACTTTTCTTCTTAAGTCCAATATCTTGAAAACTTGMCTGCTGACATGCAAAACATTTTGGGACCGTATCAACAGTGGACTAATGAAAAAAATACCAGAAGATAATTTTTGAGTGAAATTCCCCTTTAATGTCATATGCACAAGTACAGTGAAATGCCTTTCTTGCAAGCTCTAAACCACAAAATGCAGTAATCAATATCAATTTAGTATTAAAAATAACATAAGGTATACCAAAAAC
>NW_019943294.1:32294-34176 GCF_002910315.2 Salvelinus sp. IW2-2015 | reverse complement strand
ACATGTATAAATAAGAACAACGAGAAGTAGTAAGCTATACAGTATACAGGGTCAGTTCCAATACCAATTTACAATGTGCAGGGATACTGAGATGATAGATGTAGATATGTATAGGGTAAGGTGACTAGGCATCAGGATATATGATAAACAGAGTAGCAGCAACGTATATGATGATTTATGTCAGTGTGTGTGTAGAGTCAGTGTAATGTGTGTGCATGTTTTGGGCTCCAGAGTGGTGCAGCGGTCTAAGGCACTGGCATCTCAGTGCTAGAGGCGTCACTAGAGACCCTGGTTTGATTCCAGGCTGCATCAGCAACCGCCTGTGGATCTGAGTCCGATAATTGGCCCAGTGTTGGTTTTGGCCGGGGAAGGCATCATTGTAATAAGAATTTGTTCTAACTCACTTGCCTAGTTAAATACATATTTTTGTAAATGTTGTGTGTGTGAGTGAATGAATAGGGATTGGTGCTGGGGGTTTGATTTGGGACTGGGTTGCAGAAGCACCGTTCCTGACAACTCTTCTGAAGACCTGGCGTAACTGTAATTTGCTGTAGTATATAGTTTACAAGAGTCTCGCTGTTGTGAGGAGGGCAGGGGTTAAAGTTTCACGGGCTGTCTCTCCACAACAGGTACACACACACACACACCAACACACAACACACACACACACACACACATCAATGAGTATCAGGAAAGAGAGTGGGTGGACAGAAGGGCAGGTGAAAGGTCAGGGTTCATGACCCCTGGGGACTTGGGTTGAAGGGGGTGTCAGTGGTTGAATTGGACATGGGTGCAAGAGGCTGCATTATGATGCATTTATTTTTACCTGTGTGTGTGTGCGTGTGCGTGTGTATGGACGTGTTTAACTAACAAGAATAGTAAACAAACAAACAAATTTACCAACTGGGGACATTTTGTTGGTCCCCACAAGGTCAAATGCTATTTCTAGGGGTTTAGGGTTAAGGTTAGATTTAGTGCGGAAGAGTACAGGATAGGTTTAGGGTTAGGGAAAATAGGATTTTGAATGGGACTGAATTGTTGGTTAGCTGTACAAGACTCTCTCTGTTTGTGTGTGTGGTTGTGTGCGTGTGTGTGTGTGCGTGCGTGCGTGCGTGCGCACATGTGGGTGTAAGTAAGCATTTCAATGTTAGTTGGCAGGTAGCCTAGTGGTTAGAGTGTTGGATTAATAAGCGAAAGGTTGCAAGATCAAATCCCTGAGCTGACAAGGTAAACATCTGTTGTTCTGCAGATAACCCACTGTTCCTAGGCTGTCATTGAAAATAAGAATTTGTTCTTAACTGATTTACCTAGTTTTAAAAAATGGAAGTCTACACCTGTTGTTTATGAAGCGTTAGGGTGTGTTTGTGGGTCTAAGTGTGTGTGTTGGGGACAGGTGCCCAAAGCCAAACAGTGAACGTATCGGATCACCGTCACCCAGACCTCTATTTATACTGGGCCATACAACAGAGTGACTGTTGCTCTTATCTTTCTGACCCATTTTCTCCTTACCGATTTTTAACATTGAATGCATGTGAATATCGTCTCTGTCTGAAGGCTGAAGCCTTAGTACCTCAGTGTGAATAACTGAAAGTGACTGACTGAACAATATTAACAACCCAGACAGGAAACTGAAGGTCCAACCACAGCCTTCTCACTTTGTTTTAGGCAGTAGGTCCAAGTTGCCTCTCAAACCTGATCTTAGGTCAGTTTTGTGTTTTCTCCCTAACGATTATGGCTATAGAATTTGGGGAGGGTAGGTTGATCTTAGATCTGTGCCTAAGGGCACATTGATTTAACCCAGAGACGGGAAGTGATTAGTTTAGGGGTCAGAGTTCAGGCTGTCGAACATGGCTCTGAGTGATAAACCTGAGTTTACTATAGC
>NW_019943294.1:25541-31884 GCF_002910315.2 Salvelinus sp. IW2-2015 | reverse complement strand
TCAAATCAAATGTTATTGGTCACATACACATGGTTGCAGATGTGAATGCGAGTGTAGTGAAATGCTTGTAAAACAAATGGGTGCAAAAACCTGTGTTAACAGTCGTGCAGTTCAGCATACACAAATGCGCACACACACACACACACAGCGTCACATCCCTCCCACACACACAGGAAAAGGAGGTAAGATGTGTGGAAGCGAGGGCTTCAGATAAGTGTTGCTTTCAGCATCTTTGCTCCCTGCATGCTATTGGTTGGTGCCGTGCCAAACCCACAGCCAAGAGGCCTCAGCGATGTAACAGGAAAACAAGAGATTACACGAGCGCTTTACTCAGAGGTGTGATCACAGAGAATGACTCAAATGAACAATGATGTGAATGGAAACATTTTCAGAACTATTGTTATCATCTTGCAATTGTTAGCTATCAGACCTGGGTTCAAATACATTTGCAGTGTAATTATTTGTATTTGAAATACTTATTTCCTGTGTATTTAAGTATTTTCAAATAATGCTGCCCGAATCAACTAGATAATTTGAAAGTATTTCTATAAATAGAATACTATTTTTAACTATTTTCAAATACAAGCTGTTGTACATGATCCAGAGCATCCCAACATGTTCAGTGGGTGACATGTCTGGTGAGTATGCAGGTCATGGAAGAACTGGGACATTTTCAGCTTCCAGGAGTTGTGTACAGATCCTTGCGACATGGGGCTGTGCATTATCATGCTGAAAGATGAGGTGGAGGCGGATGAATGGCAAGACAATGGGCCTCAGGATCTCATCTCGGTATCTCTGTGCATTCAAATTGCCATCRGTAAAATGCAGTTGTGTTCGTTGTCTGTAGCTTATGCCTGCCCATACCATAACCCCACCATGGGGCACTCTGTTCACAACGTTTGCGGTTGTGAGACCGGTTGGACGTACTGCCAAATTCAACTACGTTGGAGGTGGCTTATGGTAAAGAAATTAACATGAAATTCTCTGGAAATTATTATTAACAGGGATTTAAACAGATTTGTGCACAATATTTGAGAGAGAAAAGCTTTTTTTGCAAAAGGACAATTTCTGGGATCTTTTATTTCAGCTCATGAAACATGGGACCAACACTTTACATGTTGCCTTAATATTTTTTGTTTAGTGTACTTGTACTTTCATAGAAAAATATCCATATACTAAATTCAAAATGTATTTGAAAGTAATTGAATTACCCTAAATAGTATTTCAAGTGAACCCAGGTCTGTTAGCTATTAATCATCAAAAGATGCCATACATTGCCTCAAAGCACAGCTTCATTATTAGCTTTGTGGTTGGCAATCACATAATTCAGTCAATGACTACAGTATGTGCCTGTAATTCTTTACTTTTTATTGACAACCACACAGACATCAAGTTAAGATCACTACTTCAAGAGGAGGTGGATAACTGGAAAACCATGTACATTTTATCTGCAGCAGTACACACACAGCAATGTAGTGAAACATACACGACAATCGAGCCTGTACATTAACCAGCCACATGGCGCAATAACCCTTGTCCCTTCACTACGATTTCATCTTTCATTTCAGAGCAGGTAAAGACTCTCCTCTAGCCACCAGCCAGAGCCTGTGGATTGAGCTTTTTACGAGGAATAAGTTTTAGTTTTCGTCCGGGTTCTGTTATACAGTAAATAATGAGTAATGTGAGCATTGAGAATCAGTTATTATCGAGCAGAGGAGATGTCCTATTGATTCTATTAATAAATACGCACATAGCTTTTTCAGATAATTAAATGGCATACAATCAAATAGGTCGTCCAATGCCTGGTGACGTAAATACACTCACTTACCACCTAATTGATCAGGTACTCAAACGTTCTAGCGGATCGTGCTAAATATAGAACGCTTATAGCATTTGATCACAATTGAAGTGTCTGAAGCAATGTGATAGGGGAGAATATAGAAACCACAACGATGGGCATGAAAATTACAAATTGAAAAATGAATCTCTCGTCTGTGGTGCCAAATGTTTTCACGTGTATAGATCTTGTACACAGTGGTATAACAAAATGGATTAAGTTTTTTTTTAATTTAAAAACCTTGTATTGTCAAACGCTAGGCAAGTCAGTTAAGAACAACTTCTAATTGTAACAAAAGACAGCCAGAACAGTGGGTTAGAAACATGCATCATGTTGCAAGAAAAGACACGACACCACAGAAAGAAGAAAAACACCCAGAGGGACAGAAACGAACAAGATTACTTTACACCCAAAGAATATAGTCAAGCACTTGGGAGATCTAACTCGAAATCTTCAATATGCGATAATCACGCAATCTATCTATCTACATGCTATATCACCTAGAAACAGTGAGCAATTCTGTAAAAATCAGGTGTTGTAGAACACATGACTAATTGATAGCATACTCTATTAAGATCATATATGTCGAGGTAAGAATACTTATTAATCCTTTACAATTACAGTGTTTTTATTTTCAGCATAGAATCCAAGTGAGTAGATTTAATTTTGATTATTCAAATTAACCATTGAGATATAAATGATATAAACAGATTATCCGGAATCATCGATTGAACAAAGATTCACATATAACCCTAGTTTACTACCAAAGGAAAGCGAAGGATTAACTACACTGAAGCACATACCCACACCGCACACTGCTGTCTATAAGAGATATATGTACCCCATAGCGACACCAATTTCGACAATTTTACAAGAAGTCTGTTAATAGTTCTTAGTATACCTGCTGGCCATTTACAGAAGAAAGTTGATAGAGTTTTATAATAGACATGATTACTAGACTATTCAAACCGAGACACACGTAACAAACACAAGAAAGGGAAGCTGTAAATAGAAATCATCTGTGTGCAATGTGGCTGACTAAACGCAGTTGAACATGTGCTTTTCAATACAGTACGCATTATTTGAATTTTGATCCAAGTTAAAAACACTTGGTTTTTTTGTGACACTTTATTTTTGGTGAACACCTTTATGAAATTGTGACAGCTGTTATTTTAGGGGCCTGTTTTACAGAAGCAATATTTGCCTGGTCAGTGTCCTAACTGACAAACTGATGAGGACTAAACAATGGACAGTTGTACTTGAAGATTAAACTTATTCTTACTTTGAAATGTAGCATACATAAATGAAATCATTTCATAACTGTAGAATAAATGCTTGACCAAGAACATGTCCAATAATAAGATTTGATTAGAAAATCACATTTTCTAACTCTTTAAATTGACCCCAATAATGTAATAAAAGAGTATGTTACCGTCAGCAACAACAGAGAATTAGTTTTCTGATCTCTTTCTTCGCCTTCTATCACAGATTCATGGAATCGATTATTTCCCGAAACATGGAAACTGACCTTCAACATCCCTCTGGAAATAACACTGAACTTGATTTCGAAGAAATAAACGCTGGAAACACAATGGCAAACCGTTATAATTTAAAAGAAAGAATGGAAATTCACCAGGCAAGGCTGAGGACATCAATAGATGATGGGTCCCTCTCCAGCTCACAAGGCGCTGGCGTTGGCAAAAACGAAAGGTAATTACAAACAGCAGAGGTGTTCAACAGCGACGGGGACAAGCATCAAAAAGAACAGTCCTTCAGGCTGTGTATGGACAGGGTAACGCCTCTCTCCTTTCCAACCATAACAACGTAACCAAGTATCTCTCCTTTAGAGACAACTGACATTCTTGTTTCTCTCAGAAAAAGGTCTCCAAGCCCTCAGTGAAATTCAGCCTGTTCTGCTAAAGGAACGTCCACCTTAACCCTGTCCTTGACCCAACACTCGAGGGAGTGACTTTCAAGTGGAGCCAGCAAACGGACAGCCTTTAAAACGGGACAAACAAAAACAACCTTATCATCGATCTGGAAACAACTGAAAGACGGCAGGGAACACCTTCACTCTGCCTCTGGCAATTCAAACGAAGGTCAGCATGGAGAAAAGTGGAGCCGCCATCAAACCAACAATGCACGGTAACAGTATGTTTTGAAGGGCTCAATTGCAAATTCTCTTTGTGTATTCTCTGTCTTTGTCTCTTTCTTCTGTTTTCTTTCTGTCTCCTCTCTTTTCTCCTGTTTTTCAGGAAAAACGGACCAATATTTAAGAGTTGGGTGGAGCACACATAAAAGAAGAGAAAAAGAGAGTAAAACATCTACATTTGACTCTCCTCTGCTGCCAGCCCTCATCCCCCCCACCCTCCTCTCAGCTTGTCTCAAAAATCGGGTGATCCCTCAGTTACTTGTTTGGATTTGAATTTCGCTGACCATAAGGTGGGCATGCTGGCCGGGGGAGGGGGCTTGGTATGCCTCCTCATCAATCATCACACTGTTGGTGTGCTGTTGCCGTCAGCCGACGCAAAGAGCTAGAATATGCGGCATTGAAGGTAATCGCTTTCAGACGCAAAGCTCAAAATGTCTATGGTTATTGGTGTTTTGGTGTTCTGTGCACAGAAACATTTAATGGTACTACAGTATCTTTCTTTTGTTCCCGGTCGGCTAATTTCACTCTGTTCATACTCCTTTCACAGAGGAAAGAGAGTTGAGAACTAGCCCCCCTGACCAAGACCCCAGCATCCTCTTTTTCTTTTTTTAATACATTTTTTTATTTAGGGTGGATCAGCCTTAAATATTGCGAAAGAATGTTGCTGCCAAATGTATTGTCTGCATGCATTTCCTACCATCCCCATATTTTTGGGGTAACTATATACTCAGTGGCGAAGAACATAGTATTTTTGATACAGCTGCGGATTGTTGCAGTTTTTCCTACTTTAACAAAGCATGTAGAGGTCTGGTCATTTTTATCATACCGGTACACTATCAATGTGAGAGACGGATCTAAACATAAAAATCCAGAAAATCAAACATTGTATGATTTTAAGTAATTAAATTTGCGCACATTTTATTGCATGACTATAGAGTATTGTGATCACCTACCCAACCAGTAAGAATTTCCGGCTCTCACAGAACCTGTTAGTTTTTTTCTTTAAAGAAGCCGGCTCCTGGTCTCGCACGTCATCTACCTGTATTAACTGCACCTGTTTGAAACTCGTGTACCTGTTATAAAGACACCTGTCCACAAAACACTCAATCAAACAGACTACAACCTCTCCACAATGGCCAAGACCAAGAGAGCTGTGTAAGGGCACAATCAGGATGAAATTGTAAGAACTGTACAAGGCTGGATGGCCCTACAGGACAATAGGCCAAGCAGCTTCGGTGAAGCCAGGCAACAACTGTTGGCACACATTATATTAGACACAAATGGAAAGAATTCAGATGACAGGACCCAATCACAGCTCGTCTGGGGTCCATGCAAGTATCCTCACCTCGTGGGGGCAAATCAAAGTGGATCATTGAGGAATGTGAGGGAATCAGCCCAGAACTTTACAACGGCAAGGACCCATGGTCAATGGACCATGAAGAGAGCTGGGACGCACAGTCTCAAAGAAAACCATTAACGTAACACACTACGCCGTCATGGATTAAAAATCCTGCAGCGCACACAAGGTCCCCCTGCTCAAGCCAGCGCATGTACACGGCCCGTCTGAAGTGAGCCAAATGACCATCTGGATGAATCGCAGAAGGAGGAAGGGCAGAAGGTGCATGGTGGTCTGATGAGACAAAAATAGAGGCTTTCTTGGCTACATACAACTCCACTCGCGCGGTGTTTGGAGGAATAGAAGGCATGAGTACAATACCCGCAAGAACATCCCAACCGTGGAAGCATGGAAGGGTGAAACATCATTGCTTTGGGGATGCCTTTTCTGCAAAGGGGAACAGGACCGAGCTGCACGCGGTATTGAAGGGAAGGATGGCATGGGGCCATGTATCGCGAGATCGGTTGACCAACACGCTCCTTCCTGCAGTAAGAGCATCTGAAGATGGGTTCGTGGCTGGGCTGCTTCCAGCATGAAGCAGACGACCGACAACACACAGCCAGGGCAACTAAAGGAGTTGGCTCCCGTACAGAAGGCCATCTCAGGTCACTGGAGTGGCCTACGCCAGTCTCCAGACCTGAAACGCGGCAATAAGAAAATCTTTGGAGGAGCCGCAACGTCCGTATTGCCCAGGCGACAGCCCCGAAACCTACGAAGGATGCTGGAGAAGGTCTTGTATGGAGGAGAGTGGGCCAAAATGCCCTGCTCGCAGGTGTGTGCAAACCTGGTCAAGAACTACAGGAAACAGTATGATGCTCTGTAGATTTGCAAAACTAAAGGTTTTCTGTACCAAATATTCAGTTCTGCTTTTGCTGAATGTATGCAAATACTTATGTCATGGCAATAAAATGCAAATTAATTAATTTTAAAAAATCATAACACATGTGATGTTTCCCTG
>NW_019943294.1:20204-21307 GCF_002910315.2 Salvelinus sp. IW2-2015 | reverse complement strand
TCAAAATTCATCCATAGGTTGTAGCACTACCTATCGGTTTAGTAGTCAGACTCTTTCCTGGGTCTCACTGTGTGTGTGTGTCTCAGAAGAGGAAATGATCCAATCAGCAGGTCCTGTATGTATCTACTCCCTCAGCAGTGCAGAGATGTCATATCTTAAAATAAGCTTCAAACAAACTCTTCATCTTCTCATCAGTATCAACACAAGCATTTTCTCAGCCACATCCTAAACACAACCTTTTTTAACAAAACGCCGTTTCAATTTTTTTTATTCATTGTGTGGCATTAAATGCCACACAACTCCATATTAGGACATTCTCATAAATGATGACGATTTCAACAAATGTACTTCTTTTTTTATTTACATTAGTCATATAACATTGACTTATGATACTGGTTTCAGATCAGCTTTTCCTTTCTGAACCTAACGCTAGGTCATCGTTCAAAACTGACCCTGGGTCTGTACTTAGGAGTGGCAAGCTCATACACTGTAATCACTTACCAATTCCAAACTGAGCCCTATATACCTACTGGAGAGCACATCTGAAAGGATTGGACAAGTGAAAGCAACATGGCAGAACGTGTTGATACCTTTCTTTTCCTCAATCTACCAGAAGTACCCAGGTGTAGGTGATTGGTCTTGAATTTGAATGGAGCAAGCCAGTGAACTACAGTTTTCATGAATTGTAGAACTATGCTGACATCTAGTGTTCAATAAAGTTAGTTGCATCACCTGCACTTGGGAAATTCCAATTGCCTTCCCCCCAAACTGCGAATTGTTGTACGTTTTTCTAATTTTAGCCAGTCAAAGAGAGAATTTACATCCAAATGTCCTTTCCTTGACCTCGGATGACTTCAGCAGGCCACCGTGGTCGACTACATTCCATGTGAGCATCCACACACACGACAAACACATAATAGTCYTCAAGAGAAACAACAACACTTTCACTTTCATATGGATCGCACCTGCGGGYGATGGCTGACCAAGGAATATCAACTCCCAGTATAATAGGCATAGTCACTATATTCTGTTGCATTTATGGCGGACAATTCGTCAATGGTAAGTGAATGTATTTCCCCGGGCTGGTAGACTATTTATAAGTC
>NW_019943294.1:9207-19349 GCF_002910315.2 Salvelinus sp. IW2-2015 | reverse complement strand
AACTAGGGGGAAGACTGTTGTATTACAGGGTAATAACATTGTTCCTTACAATAACTCAGCCCATTTATACCATATGAGGGCAATGTGACTATGTCATGTTAACTGTGGTGTAACTCTGTTCTCATCCCATAGCAGCTGGACCGTCYACCACCCGTTATGTCATCACAAACGGCAATGTCATTATCAACCCTGGGATCCGTGGTGGAGTTTTACTGGAGATCCTGTGGAAACATGGTGTAAATAAGGCGGTGGAATGGGACACTGCCGAGATACATGAATTTCGTGATTTTAAAGGGAGGACATCCTTGAACACCACGACTGGAGAAATCACAATCAGACAGCTGACCAAGCAGCTCAGCGGCGTGTATGAGGCAGAGTGTACGATTGGTGTGGAAATACAGACCTTTCAGCAGAGAGTGGAAGTCATTGGTGAGTCAGGGTTTCCTAAAGGATGAATCAGGACCGACGTTTGGGTCATAAAGTCACTTGGTTGGCAACCACTGGCTTGTTGTAATATGATAAGTACTCAACCATAAATTAAACCTATGCCGTGCTCTCCAAAAGTCCCCATGATAAGAATTCCAGAGATAGATATCACATCAGATGCCCTGGCCTAGAACCAGCCATTCCGGTCTGTGGGGGAATAATGTCAACATTTCCATGATTGAGCAAGACTTTCAGTCCAACAGTTGTTACTAAGCTAACAGCAAAAAACCTGGGAACACAAGCACATTGTAAAGAGAAAGAGCTGTGTGCAGTGTGTGTGTGCAGTGTGTGTGCGTGTGCAGTGTGTGTCTGTGTACAGTGTGTGTGCGCAGTGTGTGTGCGCAGAGTGTGTACTGTGTGTGCACTGTGTGTGTAATGTGTGTGTAGTGTGTGTGTGTGTGTCACCAAGTGCCCTCTGTCTGATGTACTCCTCCATTAATGACATAATGTCAATGTTCAAACTTCTATGATTGACATTTAGTATCACCAGCCAGCCAACAGTCGTTACTAAACTAACAGAGAGAACATTTTACAACACAAACACATTTTAAAGAATAAGAGTWTGTGTGTGAAATATTCCTTACTTTCCCTCCACTKTTGCATAACATACTCCTCCATTTCYATCCACAGASMCAGTATCACAACCTGAAGTCACCTGTGAATTGAACGGWACCRTGGCAACAMTTCACTGCAGTGCTGAGGGTCCACTGGTGGAGTWTCGCTGGTCTTGGTCTGACCACCAGGRGGAGATGTGGAGCCAGGAGCAGRCTGGACAGCACTACAACATCAMATCCCCAGAGTCAGTCAGCTACACCTGTGAGGCCAGGAACCCAGTCAGTGAGAAGACACAGACMTACAACAGCAACGACTGCCTGGCCACAGGTAAAGAGAGATAGGCGAGATGTAGAGGGCTTGGRTTTTGTAAAGCRAATACCATTCTGTTGGTATACWCAGTCAAGGTTWAATCATGTCCAAGTATTTTAATGCTGTTGATAAAGAAATAGRAAWTCCTTTGTTCAGTTTCCACTGACCATGTGACCTGACCTGTGTGTATCTGTCTGTATGTGTGTGTGTCAGGTAATCCTGAGATCTACATCTACACTGGTATTGGTGCAGGTGTCTTGTTGTTGGTTGCTGTTGTGGTTGCTGTTGTGGTCTGGCTCATCAAGAAGCGTTCCAAAGGTAAGTCCATATCTTTAATTAAGGACAGTAATACCTTATAACAGGGTTCTTTATTATGAATCTCCTTGAAGTTGTAGTGACATTGTGTTGATTCATTGTGTTGTCTGTTAGTATATAGCATATTTCCTCCTCCTTCTTCTCTCCACATCCTGATTATCATCACTGCCTGGCGGAATTTCACACCGACCTCATGGAACTGCTCACAGTATAGAATTCCATACATCTCCCTCCAGGCCCCCACTTACCTGGTCATTATACCGTATAGACTCCGGCACAAAAGTCCTAGAGGAACGAAAACAAAAAAGGAAAGAGAAAAAAGAGAAGACGCGTGTACTATCTCTTTCCATGAGAGATGGGGTATGCATTTGAGGATAATAGGAAGCGACATTAGGAAGGCGGTTAACCCCAACTGGGTAGACGAAGACAAAGTGTTATAGACAGCACATTCATTAGACTAATCAATCCCCAGGGGAAAAAATGACAAGCCCCAAAGATTGTGGTCGAATTCAGATTTGATTTAATGTAGTTGTCTTTTGAACACTTCGGAAACACGAGAAATAGAAGAACAAACAACCAAAAGGTTTAGATCAAAACCATAACAAACTTACAAGGAAAAAGAGATTATCCTAATTTATTTATTTATTCCCCACCCTCTTATGATAAGGTTAAAATATAACTGATAACGCTAGATTGATGTAGCCAGAGATTAATCCGGGAATTACCATTCTAATGTTATACACCTGCTCGATTAAGCTTGATGAGCCAACCAACCATTATCGAGGCACACAAGCAGGCAACAAGCCTTCACCAAAGCAGAACACAGGCAATGAAGGCGACCCAAACTTGAGCCTCAAGATAATAAAAGAATGAATCGGGCAATCCATATAAGTAAAAGAACATTAAAGCTCTGCACACGACACGAGTACATTTACAAAAAGATACCATCTACCCAACGGGCTCACTGGAGATCACAACATGAGGAATCAAAAAGGTTTTCATTTTCAGGAAACTCTGAATTTCTAAGAAAGGGAAATTTTCTTATATTTCTAATATTTGTCCCCATCTTCAGATTGGAAACCCACCACGCAAAAAATAATAAAAAAAGAACCGTCATAACTTGGTGGTCGGCAAATTACTTGACCCAGTCCAAATCGTTTTATGATTTTTTAGGAGGGAAGGAAAAACCTGTGAGATCTTGGGAGGCTTGCCTAAATAAACAAACAAAAAACCAAAAGAAAAAAGACGAGAATGAGATAATACTTCCAGTTCGTTTTATCTATATGTTATCCCAACAACAGTATGCGACCTCTAAAAGCAATACATAGACCTAAAGGATCTCTCTTTACCTGTGGCGAGGGCAGTCCGTTGTCTGGGGCTCCCCCCTCGCATTTTTTCAGGTTTTCTGTGTGTTCTGGGCGTCCGAGGCCGTTGCGGTTTAGCGTGGTGTTCCTGGCCGTTGGGCAGCAGTGATTAGAGGTGGACTGACTCTGGAAGTGGGATTGGTGATGAATACTTAGGTGCTGTCCAGGTTTGCTGCCCTCAGTTTTCCTACACAAAATCTCCACCCACTGGTTGAAAAGTACTAGAACCAATGGAGCGAACTCACAGTGGACCTCAGCACTGCAGTGAAGTGGTCATTTTCGCATGAGGGCATAGAGAGAGCACGTCAATCATATCACATGTGATTACTTGCAGTTGTGTTTATGAATTGAGCTAGGTCGTTTGGATGAGAAGATGGCGAGAGGAGATATAGATATACAGACAATCTCACGCCTCGGAAAGGGGAAGAACTCTCAAGCCCAAGGGAGGGAGTAAAGTATTTTACGAAACAAACGAGCGAGAGACTTCTGTTATTCTTTAGGAGAAATGTGTCTATGTGTCTGTAAATGTTCTACCTACTGTTTGGGAGTTTCTTTCCAAAATAAGTAACTGAGGGCAGGTGAGACTGGCAAGCGTGATACTAAATGTCCATGTATTTGGGACCCAACACGATTATAACAGTTCCAAAGTAGTTTGTGGGCCGCCAAATTGGTCTTTTTTGAAAAGGGAACAATACTGAAACACCAAAACGGAGGATTTTTTCCATAAGCATTTATTTGGAATCGTTGAGGTGGCTCCAAAATTTTGCCACAGAAGGGCAGGGAGTACCAATCTGGGGGGCAGGAACCTCCCAGAGAGAGACCATCACATTCCCAAATTTAGGAAATAAAAAAATTGTGGCAAGAACTGAAAGAAGCTGAGCACACATCACACACTGCGTAACAAGGGGCCAAGGCAACCGTTAGACCGAGGAGCACAGTGCCTCTATCACCAAGCAAGAACATGAAATTCGAGGAAGGGTTTAAAACCCAAAAACCCCCAAAGGGCCTCTGCTCGGAGGACATGGGGGCACCAAACAAAAAAAACTTTTTCCCAACCCCCAACATAACTTAAGTTTTGTGGGGCAGGCAACCTTATTGTCTGGGCAGGAGGCTTCAACCCGAAAACAACCCCCAAACTTGTGGACCAACCCCAAGTTAAAAACAAAAATTTAAAAGGGCCCCAAATCGCGGGGGAGGGGCAACCCCCAAAATACTATAAATTTAGGTGTATTCAAACAAAGTCAAAATAGCCCATGGAGGCAAATGTGACGGGGGAACAAGAGGCAGAAACATCAACAATAAGCACGCTTAGGAAATCAAAAACAAAACTAGAATATCTTATCTTTTCTCCACATATTAATTATTGCTTCTTACATTTTCCCCCATAACGCATTTCTTTAAGCTTGCTAAATTAACAATTGCTTAGTGTGTTCCATGTGAGCCTAACTTTGGAAAACTCTAAGAAATAGGGTTTATTTTGTTTGACATAGTGATTTAATGAATGTTCAAAGGTGAAAAATTTTGAAAAAAGCATAAAACTGGATGTTAAAATGGTATTTTGGCTAAAGTGTGTAGTAAAAAAACTTTTCCCGGGGACTTCAGAAAACTTGTGTTGGCTTTTACCCCTTATATTTCGTTTCCTTTCTCTTCCTCATCTCTTTTTTTCCCCCCGGGACCAGAGGGAACCCTTGATAGGCCCCTTTAGGGGAACCCCATGGCCTTTCAGGGAACTATAAACCCCCTAAAGAAGAGGCTGCCTGGGGAAACTTTCCGCTAGGGTTGGTTTTTCTTTTTCCCCTCCTTTGTCCCCCCAGGTTCCCCACTTCTGGAGAGTCGTTTGCTGTCTTGCGATCCAATGAGGTGAATATGTTTCGTAGCGCATCTTTGTATTTTTTCTTCCTCCACCTTCTTTTGCAAAGCTAATGGGAACCTGGGGGAACCTGGTATTTTCACCCCGGGGGAAGGGGCGGGTGGCCTGTAGCTCAATCCTTTTTTCCTTAGGAAAATAAAAGAAAACACAGAAAGGCAAGGCTGTATTTCTCTACGAAAAGAAAGTTCTCTTCTGTGCGGGCGCGGTATTCTTCCCTTATCAATAGAGGAGACTTATTAGAGGGAGACACCACCGTTGTTATTTTAGTTGTTTTGGAAGGGGTGTTAAAAATAATAATTTTTTCATATGTGTTTTTTCGTGTGGGTATTTTCCAGGCTTATCAATTATTTTATACATCAAAACAAACCACAACCCCGCCTATCGGGAAGTGGGGGTAATGCCAGACCAAGTGACATTGAAATTGACGGCAAACCCTCTTATCGTCTTGGGGGGGTTTTCCCTGATTTTCTAATTCTAGGGCATTTTAGGAAAATCCATCGCTGTAAATTATTGCAAACCAAATTGAACTAATAGAACTTAACACATCTCTGCACTGATAAATATAAAGTGTTTTCCCCCTGTCATTCTTCCCACCCAAGCGAAGCGAAAGTGCGGTACAACTAAATGAACATAATTGTACTCCAATCGTCTCATAGAACAAGAATAGACCAAATTAAAACGGGTCCAGGGCCTCTTGTTTTTTTGGGATCTTCAGATAGTTAATTTACATCAACAAGAATCCAGATAATAAAAAAAAAGTTTCAAAATTTTCAATGGCAAAAGGCCTTTGATTTTGGATTACTCCTTCTTTTGGTTTCCCTTTTTCATTTTCGCAACCCCCACATTGAGGGAAAAACTTTCTTCTCCTCTCTCCATTGTTATTCCCCCCCAAATTGGCAGGGAAGTTTTTTATTTTTGGATTCAAACGGGGGGGGGTGGGGCTTCTGTTTTTTTTACCAAATAAGGGAGGTTGGTTTGTTGGGACCTCTTACCACCCCAACTTTTTTTGGTTCATTTTCCCAAATGGAAAACCCAAAAACCACATTTTTAAAAAGAAAAGTCCCCCCACTGGGCCCCATTTTGTTCGTTAAGAGGGGACGGGAGCGGACCCAGAGCAAAAGCCCCCCCACTGTATTTCCAAGCTGTTTCCTTTTTTTCAAAATATCCGATTGTTTCAAAGAAAAATTATCCTGCTCCCATTTTATATTCCCTTAGGTTAAATCACTGATTATATTTATCAATGAATTTATCTATCATAGGTCTTCCAGGGGAATTGAGAGGGGACTAATAAGTAATTCTCTTTCAATAGCTTTAGCAGCAAAGCTTATTTCTATGAGATTACTTTTGACTGAAAGGGCTTTTTTGTTTTTCCCAAAGCAGGGTTGTACGTCGCGGAGGTAAAAAACTGTGACCACCACGGATCCAGGTTGATAATTTGGATCGATTGGGCAGTAATGTAGAAAATGACATTAACCAAGAGTAAAAAACGTGAAACGCATCCAGCTCAGGGTTAAATAGGACGATGACTTTGAACGAGAGTTACCAATCATACAGTAATAAAAATGAACATAGAATCACAAATGCCACATAACAATATAGAAACTACTAGCAATGGGCTTTCGCGCACCGTCTCTCCAACCTCGTAACGAACAAAACAAACTTCAATTTATAACACCTGTGATAGTGGTCAATCTCTTAGTCTTCCCTTCTTTGTGTATGTTGTTTCTAGATCAGTGCAGCAAAGGGGCCCCGGATTTAGGGAAACGTCAATCACCTGACGGTGCGAGAAGAGTCCAAAAGAATAAAACCTTCTCGATATAAACACCACAGCGAGAAAACTGTTTATGGTGAAAAGATGGGGGTGGGGGTGACTGTTGGTAATGGAAAGCAGGAGATTTAGGAAAACAATTTTTTTCCAAAAGTTAATTTTTTTTGGTTTTGTATTTTTTTATTCTTCAGCTTGAAGGTGTGGGGAGGGAGATCAAGAATCGAGGTAAACACAGTGCTAGCCCTAGTGACTCTGTGGTAGATGGGTACAATTAGTGTCTCTCCTGCAAGATATGTTCCTCGAGGTGGTGTACGTAGTTTTTCAGTGTGTATAAAGTACTTAAATGAGAACTACTATGTAAGCATTTTTTGAGCCTCCCAAATCGGAACTCTGCGTTTCGCGGCCTCCGTGCTCGCGGTGTAGTGTGTGTTCTCCGAAATATGAGAGAGACATATCCGAGATCGGCTATTAAGAGTTTATTGGGTTTCAATTTTTTAATTATTGCTTATTGTAAGTTTGGGACAAAAAAAACTGGGCATATAACCTAGACAAATATAAACACATACTAGGGAAAGCATAAACTCCTCCCTTACAACATACTTAAGTTTAATATGTGTGTTGTCTAAGTCTTTTACTAGGCCTAGCTAGAGGGTATTACCCCCAATCTAGAATTCCCCAACACCTTCTGACCATTGTCCCCGCCAGTCTTTGTACTAATGGAGATATGGGATACCAAATAAAAATATATGGAAGAGTTTCGATATAAACATCAGGAGGTTGTTTGGACCTCCTTTTATTCATGGATCCTATATCCATACGTGTATTGTGTGTTATTGACTAAATATTTGGAGAGGGACCGTTATAAGTGCACCTGTCATATAGAAAATAAAGGTCTTTAGTTTTGGTATGATCTTTTGGTAGTTAATATTTTCTAGTTAAATTTTTTTTCCAAAATTCAAAATGGATAACCTAACAAATATGTCTAAGTGATTGGACAAAAACTCCAGCCCCTCTGTTCTAATCCAAAATTAAATATATTACCACTTACTATGATGGGTCGAAAGTAAGAGCTGACCCAAAAAAAAAAATGATGCCACTTTTAAACAGAAATCGCGAAATTTGCGCGCTAACTTTTATGATATAATACGAACCACAATAAAGATCAGCTGGACCGATCCACCACCCGTATGTCATCACAACGGCAATGTCATTATCACCCTGGATCCGTGGTGGAGTTTTACTGGAGATCCGTGGAAACATCGGGTGTTTAAGTTGTAAAATAAAAAAAGAGACCAAAATTTTAAATTGTGATGAATAGAGGAAAACTGAAACCACAAGAAGAAACAATGAAATTTCACAGAATTTTAGAGAAATTGCTTCAAGTTTGAAAAAAGAAAGAAGACTAATACCAAAATACTGAATACCACCTTTATACGACGTGAGGGCTGAAGAGATATATAATTCACACAACAGGATCGACAGGGGGGGGCCAATCGCGCGCGAGGCAGAATCGAAGACGACGTGTTTCCCAATAAGAAGGCAAATGTATGATTTGCTACGGGGAATTTGGTGTGGAAATAGGACCTCAGCAGAGGGGAGCATTGCCGAGATTGTCAGTATTTGTTTCAATGAAGTTCTAAGGGATTCCTAAAGGAGATGAAATCAGGTTTTAAAGGACAACATGTAACGTAGGGTTTTTGCGAGGTTAATTTATGTCCATATTTTTGAGTCTAACGTATAGTTAAGAATTGAGCACTATACCAAATGTTGATAAATAATTTGGTGATTGGAAATAAAAATGAGTAAGTGAACTCAAAACCAAGTAACATTAACCGGTATGCCGTGATCTCCAAGAAGGGTGCCCATGATGAGAGCCTGTCTAGTAGAAATAGAAATAATGTCACATCGAGGATGCCGCTGGGCGTAGAAAGGCCGGAGGCGGCGACCCCATATTGTGCCTCCAACCAAAGAATACAAATAAAAGTTCTTGGAGTTAGGCCAGAGGAAATATTGATATTTGTATCAACGTGTTTACTATTTTGTATTTTCCAGGGAAAAGAGTGCGTCAGAGAGCGTTGTTTTCCGGTCTGAGCAGTTGTGATCTGAAGACCTAAAGAACATAAAACAATCCATATAAAAAGTTAAAAACAGCTGGGAAAAGAACTCAATTGTCATGGCGAATCCTGTTAAAGAAGAAGAATATTTTGGGGGCCTCGAAAATGAATTGTTCCCAGCGTGTGATGTAGCAGTGTGTTGTGGTGTGCAGGGGTATGTAGTGTGCAATGTCCCATGCACTTGGGCCCAGGTGGTGTGTTGTTGGCTGCGTTGTGCAGTGGTGTAGGGGGTGGGCAGATGTACTGTGTGTGGCAGAGCTGCGATAGTAGACTAGTAATGAATCGAGGTGTTGCTATAATATGTGATAACTAGGGGGGTGGCTGGAAGTTTACTTTTTGGGGGGGGGGGGACAATTTTTTTAAAGGGGGGGGGCCTTCCTTTTCTGGACCACCCGCCGCCCCTTGTAATTAGAGGTTTTTTCCTCTGTGATGTGGGCCAGGGGAAAGCTTGGGGGGGCCCCCCCAAAGGTGATTTAACTTTTGGGAAGGCCTGCTTATCTACAAAAAGATGCCCTCATAGCCTTGCCTATTGTTATGCCCATCCAAATTTTATAATGAACATACAAATGTATCAATGGGTTGCCTAAACCTTCTATGTACACAAGTTTGAGGCGATATGTAAAGTGTAGGTCACGGCAGCCAGCCGAACAGTGTCCGGGGGTGTGACGTGGAAACTAACAGGAGAGAACTATTTCTTTTAGAACGTACATTTACCCTACTTTTATGGAGCTGATGTTGTGGATGTGGTCAAAGAAAGAAGCGTACAAAGAGATTTGATTTTCGATGTGTGAATATTTTTTGTTTTTCCTGCTTCCACCTTTTTCTCCGGTGCTTATTCGCGTTGGTTGAAACTTGTTGATAATCTTTTTATGACTCTCGTTCTCCCAAATCGTTCCATTTCCTTACCTAGACACTCTAGGGTATGACCACAAGCGCGTGGAGAGTGGCAGCAATAGATAGAATACCCCATATCGCGAGAGACAAAACAACGGGCGCAGGCTTATTTTTTTTTGCTCATCCAAATTTGGGAACAGTGATTTGTACTCGGATTTTTTTGGGGCATATTCGACAACGGGGTCACATTGCAGTGCTAGAGACGGGACTCTACTTTGTGTGGAGTTTCTCGCTTCGCGCGGTACTAAACTGGTTAAATTGGGATTTTGCTGTGATCTCAGCGCAGGAGAGATTCATAGTTGTTGGATGCCTAGGAGCAGACTGGACCAGCACTGACAACATCACAATCCCCAGAGTCAGTCAGCTACACCTGTGAGGCCCAGGAACCCAGTCAGTGAGAGACACAGACCTACAACAGCCAACATGCCTGGCCACAGGGTTAAAAGAATAGGCGAAGATTGATTAGA
>NW_019943294.1:8312-9182 GCF_002910315.2 Salvelinus sp. IW2-2015 | reverse complement strand
CAGGCAGAGATTGTGGAAGAGGAGAAAAAGCTATTACTAGATGAAGAACTCACTCAGAACACAAGTGTAAAGGATAGGGTCAATCAGATCAACCAGAACAGTGAGGCTGTGAAAACTGGAGATGGTGAGGGAGAGAAGAARCCATTACTRGACAAGGCAGGATCCACTGACTCAGATGTTATTGTKAGTAATAKCCCGTTCAAACTGAACAACCAGAATCAGGTGTGGGGTGGGGAGTCCGGAAAGAAACGGAGGGAAGAAAAAGAGCAGAACGCAGAATCCAAACAGAACATGAACTTTACCTTGGGGAGTGTACCAGGGGATACCGGCCAAACTGCTCCTCCGAAGCCACCTCGGAGCAGCCTTAACTATAATTCACYGTACCCACAGATCCTGGARACACAGCACAGCAGAGAGCATCATGGGAGAGGACCTGACCAAAGCATGAGTGATAATGGCACAGAGAGAGATGGAGAGGGAGATGKACAGCTTATGTCCCAAAAAACCTTAGACACAGGGRAGGAGAGYRGAGGAAAGGAGRCGGGGACAAGAGAGGAGGGAGAGCACGTTGAGAAAGAGAAGGTAGTAGAAGATGATTTAGTGAGAGTGGAGGGAGAGGGACAAGAAGAGACAGATAGGAGAGGTGATGGAGGAGAAAAAAAGGGACAGGGGAGAGAGATGGAAAATAATGAAGAAGAGCAGATGAAAGGAGAGGGAGAAGAAAGAGGGAAGAAAGGAGAGAAGGGAGAGGAAGGAAAGAGCCCAACTTCTCCCGAACAACCACTCCCCTGCAAAGCCACCCGACCACCTCTCGCCCCAAAACCATAATCTATAAGACATGGCAACCAGATGGGTGTAGAACAAGGAAGC
>NW_019943294.1:0-1291 GCF_002910315.2 Salvelinus sp. IW2-2015 | reverse complement strand
AGCTGAGTTAAGGGGTGCATTATAAGAAACATGTGAACTATATAGACTGTACCATTGTGTATTTTAAAGGTGAAAGGTAGGCCTACTTCACAGCTGAATGTATACTGGGCTGTTATTTTATTACTGGGTAGGACAAGATGTTAACACTCCACTAAAGGCTATGACATGTTAAGAGTGATGATGCAACCATAGAAATAGAATTTAAATAGATCTACCGGAATTATGATTCTATTTCTACGGGTGTAACTCTGCTCTTTTCCCATAGCAGCTGCAGCTTCACCAACACGTTATGTCATCACAAACAGGAATGTCATCATCGATCCTGGGATGCCTGGTGGAGTTCTACAGGAGATCCTCTGGAAACATGGTGTAAACAAGGAGGTGGAATGGAACATCCCGACGGGATACAGGAATTTGGGGATTTTAAAGAAAATACATCCTTGAACACCACAACAGGAGAAATCACAATCAGACAGCTGACCAAGCAGCTCAGTGGGGTGTATGAGGCAGAGTGTATGATTGGTGGGGAAATACAGACCTTCCAGCAGAGAGTGAAATTCGTTAAGTCATTGTCTCCTAAATGTCAGGTCGGGACTTGTGATCCAATGATGGATCGGGACCTCTTTTTAGGTACCAGGTAAAGACGGGGATGTAACACATTTTTTAAATGTAATCTTTTTTTAACTAGGCAAGTCAATTAAGAACAAATTCTTATTTTACAATGACAGCCTACCCCGGCAACGCTGGGCCAATTGTGCGCCACCCTATGGGATTCCCAATCATGGCCGGATGTGATACAGCCTGGATTCGAACCAGGGACTGACACCTCTTGCACTGAGATGCAGTGCCTTAGACCGCTGCGCTGCTCGGGATTAAAAAAGGTCAAAGGTTCAAACACAAAAAGGTTGCCAACGACTGTGTCATGTGCTGTTAAAGTGCTGAACAGGAACCTTGGTTAGTCCACACTTTTTAAAGACATTTCTGTTTCTGGTTATATTTTGACTTGTTTTATAAACAAACCCTATATGCAGCTCTCTCCAAAAGTCCCCGTGATAAGAACGCCAGTATGATAGCAATCATATATCAGATGGGAGAACTATGTAGGTTTGGCTTTCATCTCCTTTGTTTTCTCTAACATTCCCATATCCAGACTAATGCWAAGCCAATGTAGACCCTGAGACCAGATCTGTCCATTGGAGGTATCATAGCTGATCCTCAACACAGACATCACATCCACACGCCTCAATGTGGGCTGAGTCCTGGGGATGACAACCAGCCACTCTGAAGAGGA
>NW_019943293.1:141925-151098 GCF_002910315.2 Salvelinus sp. IW2-2015 | reverse complement strand
TCTGCCCCGGTACAAAAAGCCCCAGCCTCAAAGACTAGGATCGATGTGCAGACAGACAGTTAAATGTCAGGTGAACAGATAGACAGCCTGTTGTGGATCGATAGATTTGGCTGGGTGGGAGAATTTTTTTTTTATGGAGACTATGCCCAGCAAACGCTATGGAGACGTTTGCTGGGCAGTAATGATCTGTTCTAAATCAACATTTAGGACGTAAACTAAGCAGACATTTGTAAGTGATTGAGAGTTTGGAACCTCTCTACAAGACTTATCGACTTAGGGAGGAGAGAACTTGTTAATAGACCAAGAGTCGGAGTTTCACTTCTTATATCAAACAACAACAATCGAACTGCCTTGAAGTTCAATCAGCACTTCCTCCACACTGGGGGGGAGGGGTGCTAGTGATGCTCGACTCGTACACTTCATTTTAATAACGGAAACTAGGCGGGCATCCAAAATGGCACCCTYTTCCCTATTTTAGGGGCACTACTTTTAACTAAGGCCTGTAAAGGGGTCTGGTCAAAAGTAGTGCACTATATATGTAATAGGGTGCCATTTTGGACACAGCCTAAGCTTAATTTWGTGTTGCTGCTTTTAGCTAAAACAATACTTTTCACTTTCAATTACATTGTGGATACAAGTGCGAATACACACACACTACATCTTTCATCCACACAGACAGTGTTTATATTACGCAGTAGCCAATAACACAGTGTTATGAATGAAAGTGTTTCAATGCCAGAAGTTGACTTTTTGCTGAACTTCCCTGTTTGTTTTGACAAGAGCCATCATTGGCTCCTCCTACGCAACAGCAACGGTTTGGAATCAACAACAGCCAGTCATGTGATTGAGGTCAGAAGTAGGGTCTAATCACCGGCAGGTGAAGCTAATTCGAACCGTTATTTTTCCATTGTTGGAAGGCTTCAATAATATGAGTTTTTTATTGGAACACTGAACTGTTTGGTATGATAACAACCCACAAGAGCCAACCCACTGCCCTCTCCTTAGCCAACCCACTGCCCTCTCCTTAGCCAACGCCCTCTGCCCTCCTCCTTAGCCAACCCCTGCCCTCCTCCTTAGCCAACCCCCTGCCCTCTCCTTAGCCAACCCCCTCCCTCTCCTTAGCCAACCCCCGCCTCTCTTAGCCACGCCCTGCCCTCTCCTTAGCAACCCACTGCCCTCTCCTTAGCCAACCCACTGCCCTCATCCTTAGCCAACCCACTGCCCTCTCCTTAGCCAACCCACCTGCCCTCTCCTTAGCCAACCCCCTGCCCTCATCCTTAGCCAACCCACTGCCCTCTCCTTAGCCAACCCCCTGCCCTCCCCTTAGCCAACCCCCTGCCCTCTCCTTAGCCAACCCACTGCCCTCTCCTTAGCCAACCCAACTGCCCCTCTCCTTAGCCAACCCCCTGCCCTCTCCTTAGCCAACCACTGCCCTCTCCTTAGCCAACCCCTGCCCTCTCCTTAGCCAACCCACTGCCCTCTCCTTAGCCAAACCCACTGCCCTCTCCTTAGCAACCCCACTGCCCTCTCCTTAGCCAACCCACTGCCCTCTCCTTAGCCAAACCACTGCCCACTCCCTTAGCCCAACCCACTGCCCTCTCTTAGCCAACCCACTGCCCTCTCCTTAGCCAACCCACTGCCCTCTCCTTAGCCAACCCACTGCCCTCTCCTTAGCAACCCACTGCCTCTCTCCTACCAACCCCCCTGCCCTCTCCTTAGCCAACCCCTGCCCTCTCCTTAGCCAACCCCCTGCCCTCTCCTTAGCCAACCCCCTGCCCCTCTCCTTAGCCAACCCCCTGCCCTCTCCTTAGCCAACCCCTGCCCCTCTCCTTAGCCAACCCCCTGCCCTCTCCTTAGCCAACCCCTGCCCTCTCCTTAGCCAAAACATATCACAGGAATGCAATGGAGTCGTAGACAGACAGCGCCTCTGGCAGTGGTCAATTCAACAACACAGTCCGGAACTATACTGTGTATAAAATGAGAACAGACTTCTGTTCTGCTGACTTGAGTCTGCACAGGGACCCCGACCAGGCAAACTGGAGACCCAGGGACCCCTTAATATGTATATAATAAATAAATTAAATAGTCATGATTGTCAAATCAGGTGATGATGGCAGGTAGTTTAAACTTTAAAAAGAGATTTGACAGACAGTGTCATTACTTTGACCCTTCCCACAGTTCACTGGAAGAGGAAGTGTAATCTCTAACAGCCTATTAGCTAGAAAGGTAACATGGCAGCAGAAAACATTTTTCAGTTTTGAAGCTAATGTCCTGCAATTCTATGCATTTTGCCAAGCAGCTGATCCTAGTCCAGACTGTCTTCAGAAAGCAGCTGTTCCTAGGCCCAGACTGTCTTCAGAAAGCAGCTGATCCTAGGCCCAGACTGTCTCAGAAAGCAGCTGATCCTAGGCCCAGACTGTCTTCAGAAACAGCTTGATCCTAGTCCAGACTGTCTAACTTGGTGATGATGAAAGTGTGTGTCTAGGGGAGCAGTGTGTCTAGAGGAGCAGTGTGTGTCTAGGGGAGCAGTGTGGTCTGGGAGCAGTGTGTCTAGGGGAGCAGTGTGTGTCTAGAGGAGCAGTGTGGTGTCTAGAGGAGCAGTGTGCTAGAGGAGCAGTGTGTGTCTAGAGAGCAGTGTGTCTAGAGGAGCAGTGTGTGTCTAGAGGAGCAGTGTGTCTAGAGGAGCAGTGTGTCTAGAGGAGCAGTTGTGTCTAGAGGAGCAGTGTGTCTAGAGGAGCAGTGGTGTCTAGAGGAGCAGTGTGTTCTAGAGGACAGTGTGTTGTCTAAGAGGGAGCAGGTGTGTCTAGAGGAGCAGTGTGTGTCTAGAGGAGCAGTGTTGTGTCTAGAGGAGCAGTGTGTGTCTAGAGAGCAGTGTGTGTCTAGAGGAGCAGTGTGGTGGTCTAGAGGAGCAGTGTTTGTCTAGAGGAGCAGTGTGTGTCTAGAGGAGCAGTGTGTCTAGAGGAGCAGTGTGTCTAGAGGAGCAGTGTGGTCTAGAGGAGCAGTGGTGTGTCTAGAGGAGCAGTGTGGTCTAGAGGAGCAGTGTGTGTCTAGAGAGCAGTGTGTCTAGAGGAGCAGTGTGTGTCTAGAGGAGCAGTGTGTGTCTTAGAGGGCAGTGTGTGTCTAGAGGAGGCAGTGTGTGTCTAGAAGGAGCAGTGTGTGTCTAGAGGAGGCAGTGTGTGCTAGAGGAGCAGTGTGTGTCTAGAGGAGCAGTGTGTGTCTAGAGGAGCAGTGTGTTCTTAGAGGAGCAGTGTGTCTAGAGGAGCAGTGTGTCTAGAGGAGCAGTGTGTGTCTAGAGGAGCAGTGTGTGTCTAGAGGAGCAGTGTGCTCTAGAGGAGCAGTGGGTGTCTCTAGAGGAGCAGTGTGTCTAGAGGAGCAGGTGGTGTCTAGAGGAGCAGTGTGTCTGAGGAGGCAGTGTGTGTAGAGGAGCAGTGTGTCCTGAGGACAGTGTGTCTAGAAGGAGGCAGTGTGTCCTAGAGGAGCAGTGTGTCTTAGAGGAGCAGTGGGTGTCTAGAGGAGCAGTGTGTCTAAGAGGAGCAGTGTGTGTCTAGAGGAGCAGTGTGTGTCTAGAGGAGGCAGTGTGTCTCTAGAGGAGCAGTGTTCTAGGGAAGTGTGTGTCTAGAGGGAGCAGTGTGTGTCTAGAGGGAGCAGTGGGGTGTGGGTGTGCTAGAGGAGCAGTGTGTGTCTAGAGGAGCAGTGTGTGTCAAGGGCAGTGTGTGGTTCTAGAGGAGCAGTGTGTGGTCTCAAGGAGCAGTGTGTCTAGAGGAGCAGTGTGTCTAGGAGGAGCAGTGTGTCTCCTAGAGGAGCACAAGTGTGTGTCTAGAGGAGCAGTGGGTGTCCTAGAGGAGCAGTGTGTCTAGAGGAGCAGTGTGTTGTTAGAGGAGCAGTGTGTCTAGAGTGTTCTAGGAGGTTGTCTGCTGCTAGAGGAGCAGTGTGTGTCTAGAGGAGCAGTGTGTCTAGAGGAAGCAGTGTGTGTCTAGAGGAGCAGTGTGTCTAGAGGAGCAGTGTGTGTCTAGAGGAAAGCAGTGTGTCTAGAGGAAGCAGTGTGTGTCTAGAGGAGCAGTGTGCTCCTAGAAGGAGCAGTTGTGTGTCTAGAGGAGCAGTGGTTGGTCTAGAGGAGCAGTGTGTGTCTAAGAGGAGCAGTGTGTCTAGAGGAGCAGGTGTGTCTGAGAGCAGTGTGTTCTAGAGGAGCAGTGTGTCTCTAGAAGGAGCATGTGTCTAGAGGAGCAGTGGTGGTCTAGAGGAGCAGTGTGGTCTAGAGGAGCAGTGTGTCTAGAGGAGCAGTGTGTGTCTAGAGGAGCAAGTGTGTCTAGAGGAGCAGTGTGTCCTAGAGGAGGCAGTTGTTCTAGAAGGAGCAGTGTGTGTCTAGAGGAGCAGTGTGTGTCTAGAGGAGCAGTGTGTCTAGAGAGAGGCAGTGTGGTCTAAGAGGAGCAGTGTGTCTAGAGGAGCAGTGTGGTCAGAGGAGCAGTGTGTGTCTAGAGGAGCGTGTGTGTCTAGAGGAGCAGTGTGTGTCTAGAGGAGCAGTGTGTGTCTAGAGGAAGGTCAGTGTGTCTAGAGGAGCAGTGTGTCTAGAGGAGCAGTGTGTTCTCTAAGGAGCAGTGGTTCTAGAGAGAGTGTGTTCTAGAGGAGCAGTGTGTGTCTAGAGGGAGCAGTGGTGTGTCTAGAGGAGCAGTGTGTTCTAGAGGAAGCAGTGTGTGTCTAGAGGAGCAGTGTGTCTAGAGGAGCAGTGTGTCTAGAGAGCAGTGTGTGTCAGAGGCAGCAGTGTGTCTCTAGAGGAGCAGTGTGTCTAGAGGAGCAGTGTGTCTAGAGGAGCAGTGTGTTAGAGGAGCAGTGTGTCTAGAGGAGCAGTGTGTCTAGAGGAGCAGTGTGTGTCTAGAGGAAGCAGTGGTCTCTAGAGGAGCAGTGTGTCTAGAGGAGCAAGTGTGTCTAGGGAGCATGTGTGTCTAGAGGAGCAGTGTGTCTAGAGGAGCAGTGTGTGTCTAGAGAGGGCAGTGTGTGTCTAGAGGAGGCAGTGTGGTGTCTAGAGGAGCAGTGTGTGTCTAGAGGAGCAGTGTGTCTAGAAGGAGCAGTGTGTCTAGAGGAGCAGTGTGTCTCTAGAGGAGGCAGTGTGTCTAGAGGAGCAGTGTGTGGTCTAGAGGAGCAGTGTGTGTCTAGAGGAGCAGTGTGTGTCTAGGAGGAGCAGGGTGTGTCTAGAGGAGCAGTGTGTGTTAGAGGAGCAGTGTGTCTAAGAGGAGCAGTGTGTCTCTAGAGGAGCAGTGTGTCTAGAGGAGGTCTAGAGGTGTGTGTCTAGAGGAGCAGTGTGTGTCTAGAGGAGCAGTGGGGTGTCTAGAGGAGCAGTGTGTCTAGAGGAGCAGTGGTGTGTCTAGAGGAGCAGTGGTGTCTTAGACAGGTAGCAGTGGTGTCTAGAGGAGCAGTGTGTCTAGAGGAGCAGTGTGTCTAGAGGAGCAGTGTGTCCTAGAGGAGGCGTGTGTCTAGAGGAGCAGTGTGTCTCTAGAGGAGCAGTGTGTGTCTAGAGGAGCAGTGTGTCTAGAGGAGGCAGTGTGTCTAGAGGAGCAGTGGTGTCTAGAGGACAGTGTGTGTCTAGAGGAGCAGTGGGAGTGGTGTCTAGAGGAGCAGTGTGGTGGTCTAGAGGAGCAGTGGTGTCTTAGAGGAGCCAGTTGTCTAGAGGCAGTGTGTGTCTAGAGGAGCAGTGGTGTCTAGAGGAGCAGTGTGTCTAGAGGAGCAGTGGTGTGTCTAGAGGAGAGTGTGTCTCTAAGGAGCAAGTGTGTCTAGAGGAGCGCTGTGTGTCTAGAGGAGCAGTGTGTGTCTAGAGAGCAGTGTGGTCTCTAGAGGAGCAGTGTGTCTAGAGGAGCAGTGTGTCTAGAGGAGGCAGTGTGTGTCTAGAGGAGCAGTGTGTGTCTAGAGGAGCAGTGTGCTTCTAGAGGAGCAGTGTGTTCTAGAGGAGCAGTGTGTGTCTAGAGGAGCAGTGTGTCTAGAGGAGCAGTGTGTCTAGAGGAGCAGTGTTCTAGAGAGCAGTGTGTGTCTAGAGGAGCAGTGTGTTCTAGAGGAGCCAGTGTGTCTAGAGGAGCAGTGTGTCTAGAGGAGCAGTGGTGTCTAGAGGAGCAGTGTGTGTCTAGAGGAGCAGTGTGTGTCTAGAGGAGCAGTGTGTGTCTAGAGGAGCAGTGTGTCTAGAGGAGCAGTGTGTCTAGAGGAGCAGTGTGTCTAGAGGAGCAGTGTGTGTCTAGAGGGAGCCAGTGTGTCTAGAGGAGCAGTGTGTGGTCTAGAGGAGCAGTGTGTGTCTAGAGGAGCAGTGTGTGTCTAGGGAGCAGTGTGTGTCTAGAGGAGGCAGTGTGTCTAGAGGAGCAGTGTGTCTAGAGGAGCAGTTGTGTGTCTAGAGGAGCAGTGTGTCTAGAGGAGCAGTGTGTTCTAGAGGAGCAGTGTGTGTTCTAGAGGAGCAGTGTGTCTAGAGGAGCAGTTGTGTCTAGAGGAGCAGTGTGTCTAGAGAGCAGTGTGTGTCTAGAGGAGCAGTGTGTCTAGAGGAGCAGGTGTGTCTAGAGGAGCAGTGTGTGTCTAGAGGAGCAGTTGTTTGTCTAGAGGAGCAGTGTGTCTAGAGGAGCAGTGTGTCTAGAGGAAGCAGTGGTGTGTCTAGAGGAGCAGTGTGTCTAGAGGAGGCAAGTGGTGTCTAGAGGAGGCAGTGTGGTCTAGAGGAGCAGTGTGTTCTAGAGGAGCAGCGGTGTGTCTGAGGAGCAGTGTGTCTAGAGGAGCAGTGTGTGTGTGAAGAGCATGTGTGTATGAAGGAGCAGTGTTTGGCCAGGGATAAGAGGAAGAACATTCATTGGCAGGAAAAGTTTCCTGTTTGAAAGTCAAAGACAAGAAGGCTCAGTTAACACTTTGAACTATAGACTACACTGTAAACTACACTATAAAATATAGACTGTAAACTAGACTAAACTATAGACTGTAAACTACACTATATACTGTAAACTATAAACTACAGACTAAACTATAGACCAGACTGTAAACTAGACTAAATTATAAACTATAGCCTGCAAACTAATTACCATAAGATTCCGTCCGTCTGTTTACCTGCCAGTCTGTTCACTCACTAGCATGAATAGTTACAGTCAACAAGATGCCATGTCATCTATAGAAACATTTTTAAAAAAAACCTGTGTGAAATGATGCTGGTGGTTGCTTTCTCCAGGCTACAGCTGGAACTTAACCAAATCTAAAAACACAGAAGCACACTGTAGAATGAAAGAACAGCAAAATATGCACATGTAGGCAGAACTAAAAATGTCCATGCAGGAAGGATGACAAGACAAAAAAGACAGTGTGCCCCAAATGGCACCGTAATCCCCTATGTAGTGCCCTGTGTTTGACCAGGGCCCCATAGGGTTTTGGTTAAAAGTAGTGCACTATTAAAGGGGACAGAGTGCCATTTAGGACACCACCAAGAAAAAGCATGACATGTAACAAGGAAAACTAGGTCACTTGGTAAATATGTGGATACAGGGGATGATTTAATGTCATGCAAAACCTTCCCTTTAAAAAAAAAGGGGATACTTCAGGATTTAGGCAACAAAGCACTTTACTTCACAAGAGTCAGATGAACTAGCGGATAGGATTTGTATGCCTCGTACGAAAAGGCAGGTTTAGCAAGCTAATYCTAACTAGCATTAGCGCATTGACTGAAAGTCTTGAGGCATCTGCTATAGCATGCTAAACGTAGCCAATGAAGATTTTCATTTCTCTTAGCAACCTAATGCTTAGCAACCCAACTCTCCTTTAATAGTCCAACATAGTGGCAGCTCTCTGAGACGACTACCCTTATGGTGCAATTCTCATAAACCCAGAGATTTGATGCAGAAATTGGACTAACGACTAAAAATGTTGTGACAACCCTAATAAATAATACCATTATAGACCATTGCAGGCAGTTATGTTTTTCAATCAAATTATTAGAAAAAAATATATATATATWTTTTTTTTCTTTCTTTTTTCTAATAATTAGTTTACATAGTTGAATGTGCTGACAACAAAATCACACAAAAATTATCAATGGAAATCAAATTTATCAACCCATGGAGGTCTGGATTTGGAGTCACACTCAAAATTAAAGTGGAAAACCACACTACAGGCTGATCCAACTTTGATGTAATGTCCTTAAAACAAGTCAAAATGAGGCTCAGTAGTGTGTGTGGCCTCCACGTGCCTGTATGGACCTCCCTATCAACGCCTGGGCATGCTCCTGATATGAGGTGGCGGATGGTCTCCTGAGGGAGTCTCGCTCCCAGACCTGGACAAGCCATCCGCCAACCTCCTGGACAGTCCTGTGGTGCACGTGGCGTTGGTGGATGGAGGAGACATGATGTTCCCAAGTGTGCTCATTGGATTCCAGGTCTGGGGAACGGGCGGGCTGCAGTCCATAGCATCAAATGCCATCCCTGTATCAGGATGGCATTGATGCTATGGACTGGCCGCCCGTTCCCCAGACCTGAATCCATTGAGCACATTGGGACAACATGTCTATGGTACTGCTCCATCCACCAACGCCACGTTGCCACCAGCAGACACTGTGGTGCGGCCCCCAAAGAAATCCACCCCACACCATGACTGAACCCACCGCCAAACCCGGTCATGCTGAGAGAGTTGTGTGCAGGCAGCAGAACGTTCTCCACGGCGGTTCCAGCTCTGATCACGCGTCCACATTGTCGCTCCAGTGTGAACTGCTTTCATCTGTGAAGAGCACAGCGGCCAGTGCGCGAATTTGCCAATCCTTGTGTTCTCTGGCAAATTCCAAACGTCCTGCACAGGTGTTAGGGCTGATAAGCACAACCCCCACCTTGTGCTGTCGGGCCCTCATACCCTACATGGAACTTCTGTTCTGACGGTGAGCAGACAATGGACACATTTGTGGCCTGCTGGAGGTTATTTTGCAGGGCTTCTGGACAGTGCTCTCTCCTGCTCCTCCTTGCAACAAAGGCGGAGGTAGCGGTTCCCTGCTGCTTGGGTTTGTTTTGCCGCTTACCTAGGCTCCTCTCACATAGAAGTCTCTGATGTACTGGCCTGTCTCTGGTTTGCGCCATGCTCGGACACTCACGCTGACTAGACACAGCAACCTTCTTGCCACACGCTCGCAGTTTTACATGTGGCCATCCTGGAATGAGCGCTGCACTGCAACGAAGTAGGAGCTT
>NW_019943293.1:124513-141900 GCF_002910315.2 Salvelinus sp. IW2-2015 | reverse complement strand
GAGGGATCTGTGCACACCCCCACCTGTGACGTCGGGACCCTCATACACGACTATGGACTTCTGTTTCTGACGTTGAGCAGACATGAACATTTGTGGCCTGCGGAGGTATTTTGCAGGGCTCTGGCAGTGCTTTCACTCCTGCCCTCTCCTTAGCAACAAAGTGCGGAGGTAGCGGTTACCCTGCTGCTTGGGTTTGTTATTGCCGCTTCTATCGGTCCTCCTCCAAGGGTCTCTGATGTACTGGCCTGTCTCTGGTTTGCGCCCATGTGCGACACTCACCTGAACTAGACACAGACAACCTTCTTGCCACAAGCTCGCAGTTTTACATTGATGTGCCCATCCCTGGATGAGCCTCGACCCACCTACCATGAGCGCCAAAACTTGTGTGTGGGTTGTAAGACGTCCTCTCCACATAGTCACCACTAGAGTGAAAGCCCCAAACCGCACGCATTCACAAAAGTGACCCAAAAAAACATCAGCCCAGGAAGCAAAAATAGCGTGGAGTGGGCACATGCTGTGGTCACCACCTGCAGAACCACTCCTTTATTGGGGGTGTCTTGCTAATTGCCTATAATTTCCACCTGTTGTCTATTCCATTTGCACAACAGCATGTGAAATGTATTGTCAATCAGTGTTGCTTCCTAAGTGGACAGTTTGATTTCACATAAGTGTGATTGACTTGGAGTTACATTGTGTTGTTTAAGTGTTCCCTTTATTTTTTTGAGCAGTGTATATTTATATATAAATTAATGGTGGGACCAACATGTTGTGTGTCTGGATTAGTTAGAACCTTAGAGACCATAACACTGACACCATTAGAACAGCTGTAGCCTAATTGTGTGCTTGTTCACCAGGAATGATCTAACTAACCCAGACCTTTTCTGAACCACACACACGGGGGGGGGATGGTGGGCGTTTCCTGGACACAGATTAAGCCTACGAGAAGGACAAAGTGAATTGCTTTCAGTGGAGGACTGGCAAATTATTTTCATCATTGGTTATTGGTTTTTGTAAAAAAAAACGTGATCCATTTAATAAACACTGAACAATTGATAACAGCGGCATCTAGTGGTCAAACCGTGGTACTTTCACACTACTTTATGGACGAAAAATTCAAGCGACTTCAATAGTGAGGAGGAGGAGCTCCGCAGTCGTGTCCAAAAGTAATTGAGCCATTCATTGTAGTCATTGAGCTCTGTAGAGTTGCTATTTTTCTTGAGTAAATTAACTCGTGACATTCCTGGATGACTCATTATATAAAAAGTAAGATTTGATTAACAAATATGAGTCAGTTGAAAACAAAAGGTTAAGGGTAGTATACATACAGTATAATAACTTGGATCCGCGCTAAGTAGTGATGATATCCTACTCCACCATTGTCTTACCACATATCTCCAACCAGTCATGATTATTCAACAAAACAATAAAATTACTTCCCCAAGTTTCTTTCCAGCAAATGTATTAGTTACACGATTGTAGCAGAGGAGTTTTGAAGTTGAGGGTGCAGTATTTATTAAGTTTGGCAATTGAGGACGAAAACTAGTATAGTTCAGCTAGCCAGCTATACTGAACAAAAATATAAAAATGCAACAATTTCTAAAGATTTTTCTGAGTTACAGTTCAAAGAAGGAAAATCAGTCAATTTAAAGAAATAAAATTAGAACCTAATCTATGGGTTTCACATGACGGGGCAGGGGCACAGCCATGGGTGGGCCTGGGAGGGCATAGGCCCACCCACTGGGGAACCAGGCCCAGCCAATCAGAATGAGTTTTTCCCCTCACAAAGGGGCTTTATTACAGACAGAAATACTCCTCAGCACTCTTCCTATGATAACTTAGGTCACTAGTTAAATCCACTTCCAAAATCAGAGTAGATGAAGGGAAGGAGACAGGTTAAAGAAGGATTTTTAAGCCTTGAGACATGGATTGTGTACGTGTGCCATTCAGAGAGTGAATGGCAAGAAAGGATTTAAGTGCCTTTGAACAGGATATGGTAGTAGGTGCCAGGCGCACCGGTTTGTGTGTGTCAAGAACTGCAACGCTGCTGAGTTTTTCACACTCAACACTTTCCTGTGTGAATCAAGAATGGTTCACCATCCAAAGGACATCCAGCCAACGTGACAAAACTGTGGGAAGTATTTGAGTCAACATGGGCCAGCATCCCTGAGTAACGCATTCGACAGTTTGTAGAGTCCATGCCCCGACAAATTGAGGCTGTTCTGAGGGCATAAGAGGGGGGAGTGTAACTCAATATTAGGAAGGTGTTCTTAATGTTTTGTACACGCAGTGTATTTAAGGAGAGTGAATCGATATCCAATCCCGGAATCAGCTGTAACTGTCAACAGTAAAACAAAGCTTAAAGCTACGTTTGAGGGAACCCTGAATACAGTTCTTGACTTCACTCGAGATCGACCTCTACTCCTCACTCGAGGTCGACCTCTACTCCTCACTCGAGGTCGACCTCTACTCCTCACTCGAGGTCGACCTCTACTCCTCACTCGTTCGACCTCTACTCTCACGTCGACCTTACTCCCACTCGATCTCTACTCTCACTCGACCTCTACTCTCACTCGACCTCTACTCCTCACTCGACCTCTACTCCTCACTCGACTCTCTCCTCACTCGACCTCTACTCTCACGTCGAGGTCGACCTCTAACCTCCTCACGCTGAGTCGACCTTCTACTCATGCACTCGAGGGTCGACCTCCTACTCCTCAACTCGGGTCGACCTCTTACTGCTCACTCGAGGTCGACCTCTACTCCTCACTCGAAGTCGACCTCTACTCCTCACTCGAGGTGAGGCGGCTTTTTTTTTTTTCTTTAGGCGGCTTTTTACTATTTGTGGATCTCTCATATCATTGTTAAGCAGAGGTTTTGTTCAAGTCGGATGTAGAGTACTATAATTTATAGTATTTAAAAAAAAAATTTTTTTTTAAAGAAAAGTCAAATGGAAAATAACTGATTGCACCCATATTGGCTATCTTAAAATTCTCAGAGTTCAAAATGACCTTTCAACAAAAGACATGTTTCAGGAATGTTTATTTTCTCCTGTTTCCTAATGACAGAAGTAACTTCAGAACAGTCGGAGATGGTGGGTGTTAAAATCCTGTTGTGCTTTTTGAGGTGGAACGATTATTTCTAATGCTGTAAATCCCCTTTGTATGAAATTGAGGTTTGGACATTAAGCAATCCTCCCCCCCTCACCACCAATATAGACCAAGAGAGGGCCAGAACTAGACGTTCATAGGAATTGCAGTCTTCAAAAAGTTACACAACACATGCAAGCTTATTGTGGCAATTAACAACACATTGAAGTCTACACCCAGTTCACTTTATGTTTTTCGGGAACAAGGTCACAAGCATGGAAACTAGTTGTTCTCAGAATGTGTTTATTGAACTAGCCTATGCCCAAAAGGATATTACTAGGTATTCACATTGGAATGTGATGTATGTCTAAAGAAAGAAGACACGTGGAGGGACAAGGCATTTATCTACATATACACTGGAACCTCACAGTAAGTATACCCAACAGATGATATCAAAGCATTTTCTATAAGACATGTTTCAATCTGCCACACACTATCAATTACTGTACACACACACACACACACACACTATCAATTACTGTACACACAGTCTCCCTTCCACTCTGCACTAGTTCATCAGCATAGAAATACAGTGCGCTCGGAAAGCATTCAGACCCCTTGACTTTTTCCACTTTGTTACGTTACAGCCTTGTTCTAAAATGGATTACATCGTCCATCCCCCCCAAATCTACACACACAATAGCCCATAATGACGAAGTGAAAAGATGTTTAGATATTTCAGTAAAAAAAAAACGAAACTATCACATTTACATAAGTATTCAGACCCTTGACTCAGTACTTTTTTGAAACACCTTTAGCAGTGATTACAGCAGAGTCTTCTTGGCTCTACAAGCGTGGAACACCTGTATTTAAGGAGTTTCTCCTATTCTTCTTCACATATCCTCTCAAGCTCTGTCAGGTAGGATGGGGAGGGTCGCTGAACAGCTATTTTCAGGTCTCTCCAGTGATGTTCGATCGGGTTCAAGTCCGGGCTCTGGCTTGGTTACTGAAGGACATTCAGAGACTTGTCCCGAAGCCACTCCTGCGTTGTCTTGGCTGTGTGCTTAGGGTTGTTGTCCTGTTGGAAGGTGAACCTTTGCACCAGTCNGACATTCAGAGACTTGTCCCGAAGCCACTCCTGCGTTGTCTTGGCTGTGTGCTTAGGGTTGTTGTCCTGTTGGAAGGTGAACCTTTGCACCAGTCTGAGGTCCTGAGCAGGTTTTCATCATGGATCTCTCTGTACTTTGCTCCGTTCTTCTTTCCCTCGATCCTGACTAGTCTTCCAGTCTCTGCTGCTGAAAAACATCCCCACAGCATGATACTGCCACCGCCATGCTTCACCGTAGGGATGGTGCCAGGTTTCCTCCAGACGGGACCCTTGGTTTTCAGGCCAAAGTGTTCAATCTTGGTTCCATCAAAACAGAGAATCTTGTTTCTCATGGTCTGAGAGTCTTTAGGTGCATTTTGGCAAACTCCAAGCGGGCTGTCATGTGCCTTTTACTGAGGAGTGGCTTCTGTCTGGCCACTCTACCATAAAGGCCTCATTGGTGGAGTGCTGCAGAGATGGTTGTCCTTCCCTGACCAAGGCCCTTRTCCCCCGATTGCTCAGTTTGTCCGGGTGGCCAGCTCTAGGAAGAGTCTTGGCGGTTCCAAACTTCTTCCATTTAAGAATGACGGAGCCCAGTGTGTTCTTGGGGACCTTCAACGCAGCAGACATTTTTTAGTACTCTGCCCCAAATCTGTGCCTCGACACAATCCTGTCTCTGAGCTCTACGGGCGATTCCTCTGACCTCATGGCTTGGTTTTTGCTCTGACATGCACTGTCAACTGTGGGGCCTTATATAGACAGGTGTGTGCCTTTACAAATCATGTCCAATCAATTGAATTTACCACAGGTGGTCTCCAACAGGTCTGAATACCTATGTTGTTTATTTTTAATACATTTTCATTAAAAAAAAAATGTTTTTAACTGTTTTGGCTTGGTCATTATGGGATTATGGGATATTGGGTGTAGGCTGTTAGAAAAAAAAAAATATTTCATCAATTTTAGAATAAGGCTGTAAAGTAACAAAACATGGAAAAAGTGAAGGGGTCTGAATAAATGCATTGTTTTAACCATAGTTCAGTACAGACCATATTAACTACACAGGAAGACTGTTGACCATTCCCAAACCACAGGAAGTGAGAACTGTCAAAGAAAGAAAGGTTTTCTGCTCACAAAGGAATTCCGCCATTTAAAATGCAGTCTTTGTTTTCCTAAAGCCCCTGTACTGTGCRGTGTTATGTGTGGGTCGGACGCTGCACATTCTGCTGGTTCCAAGGTACACAGACAATCCCTCAGGTTTTAAAAGGAAAAATATATTTTGGTATTTGTTTCATTAGTCCACTGTTGATACAGTCCCAAAATGTTTTACATGTCAGCTATCAAGTTCTAGACTTAGAACTTTGAAAATCCAGAAAGTGGCACAGTATGATGTGTTTTGGAAGTGCATCAATAGTTCATTGAACATACAGTGGACTGAGCATGCGTCCCCAATGGCACCTATTCCCTATATAGTGCACTACTTTAGACCAGAGCCCTATTCCCTTCATAGTGCACTACTTTAGACCAGGCCCTATTCCCTTTATAGTGCACTACTTTAGACCAGAGCCCTATCCCTTCATAGTGCACTACTTTAGACCAGGGCCCTATTCCCTTTTATAGTGCACTACTTTAGACCAGAGCCCTATTCCCTTCATAGTGCACTACTTTAGACCAGGGCCCTATTCCCTTCATAGTGCACTACTTTAGACCAGAGCCCTATTCCCTTCATAGTGCACTACTTTAGACCAGGGCCCTATTCCCTTCATAGTGCACTACTTTAGACCAGAGCCTATTCCCTTCATAGTGCACTACTTTAGACCAGGGCCTATTCCCTTCATAGTGTACTACTTTAGACCAGAGCCCTATTCCCTTTATAGTGCACTACTTTAGACCAGGGCCCATAAGCACCCTATTCCCTACAGTGTTACTACTTTGAAAAATCTGGAGCCCTATGGGCCCTGGTCAACAAAAGTAGTGCACTTTAAAAAGGGAATAGGGTGCCATTGTGGACTCAGCCCAGTCTATTCCTGTTGCTCCGTTAAACAGTGTCACAGTGACACAAAACTCAGTGTAGTCAGACTACAGATAGGCCTCTACTCAAAAGGAAACAGTTACAGTAAGACTGACTCCTTTAACGCCCCCCACCCCCCAAAACCCTGCCTGAATTTTCCACCATCTGCTGTTCTCTACACCCCCCCCCCCCCTCCACTCAAACACACACAGAGTTGTTGAAAAAGTACCCATTCTTAAAAAAATAAAAAATAAAAAAGACTTCCTTTCCATGAGATGCTGGTAAGTACTCTAAGTTGGTGCATTTCCTTAACGACAGTTAGCGTTACCCCTTGAACTTTGCTCTCTCCCGCTCTCCGCTACACTACGCGCTCGTGGTTAATGGTTGAAACCTGTCTATCCGTGCCTCATCAGCAGCTGGAGACCTTTAATGACCTTTATAAAATCAGCAATCTTTACTCCAGTGTTGCTCCGTTCCCTCCGCTGTCAACAGACAGTCGTTTTTGCTCAGGCTACATCTGAGACAGTGACTGTGTATTTTCCTACTAGCACCGAGGGAACATTTTCTTACGCTTCTATCACACCAGCGTCATTGCATTTTTTTTTGGTACACCGGAATTATGTTAATTTCCAATGAAAACGATGCGTTTGCCTTGCAGCATTGCGTTGCAGAGGCAGTTGCAGTGCGTTCTGTGCGGTGCGTACATTAGGATTTATCACACCGTACGTGTCAAACTGTATGTGTAAACGGCTTGACAGAAATAGTAGCAGAAGGTGACTGTTGACCGTTACGCTTCGAACACACCGACTGCGTCATTGCGTTTCGATACACCAGAAGTACATTCATTTCCAATGGAACGCTGCATTTGCCTTGCAGCATTGCGTTGCAGAGCAGTTGCAGTGCGTTCTGTGTGGTGCATACGTTAGATAAATCGAACGTATGCATCAAATTGTATGAGTGGACATTGACAGAAAGTAGCAAAAATATGAATGTAGATTTTTTTTTGCACACACATTCAGTAAAAAATTTGTGATTACATAAAAACAGTTTGATTGCATATTTTCTTACATTTTTTATAAATGTATTTGCCAAGTATATTATTTATTCGATGACATCCTCAAATTAATTGTGAGAGCCTATAATATAATTTCCCTCAAATGCAGTTTTGGAGCGAAATGCAATAATAAATAGTAAAGATAGGCAGATAAGGCTCTTTCAAACAATGAGACCAACGACCACCTCATTGGCTAGGTTAGCAAGCTAGGTTAGCTAGCTAGCTAACGCTAACTAGCCACATCTAGCACAAGCTCACTATATAACTGACCTGGCAATCCTACTATCGTGGACACTTGTCTCCAAGCAGCATTTTTTTGTGTTTATGTCCTGTAGCTGTCAGCAGTTGTGTCAAAAAGACACGGTTTTGAGGATACTGCGAAAATTATTCTCTCCTCCATGTGTCCAACCGCATGCGACCATTTGCAAAAGGTACCTGCCATCAGTATAGTTGCCTAGCTGCGCAAATGTTATGCAGCAGTGATGCAATGACGCATCGGTGTGTTCGAACCGTTACATACATATCCAGATGACGCTGCGTACTATTTTGTGCCACGATGATGTCGGTGTGAAGTGTTACTATGACTGTGATGTGGTTGTTTCACTTAGCTGGATCTTAAAAGGGATACTTCCTGATTTTAACAATGAGGCCCTTTATCTACTTCCCCAGAGTCAGATGAACTTGTGGATATAAGTTTTATGGCTCTGTGTCCAGTATGAAGGAAGTTAGAGGTAGTTTCGAAAGGCCATTGCCTAACTAGCGTTAGCACAATGACTTGAAGTCTATGGCTATCTCATTGCGCTAATGCTAGTTAGCAATTGCGCTAGCTAGCAACATCCTTCAGACTGAATGCAGAGACTTAAAAAATAAAATAATGATATGCACAAGTTCATCTGACTCTGGGAAGTAGATAGCGATTTGTCGAGGTGCATCCAGTTGAGAATAGCTAACGTTACTCACTGGACCTGCCACTGGTTCATAGAATATCAGCTTGCGAATAACTATTCATTTTCTGTAAAGTTACTCATGTTGTGGTGCCCAGTACCTGGATGTGCAAAACTACAAGCAAGCCAGTCTGCTGGGGCAACATTTCATCAGTTACCTGCCGGCGATAATCCTCAGAGCCGACAGTGGCTAGGCGGCAATATAGATGCTGCCTATGATGTGAATACTCTAGTGGAAAAATATCTGATTAGTCCATGTTTGTAGCCAGCACTTTCAGGCAAGGGATTTCAAAACAGACCTGAAGTCTCAATTGATGGGTTGGCCAGGTCGATGATTGTTAAAAAGGTGAATGGTGGTTGCCAGGTCGATGATTGTTAAAAAGGTGATGGGTTGCCAGGTCGATGATTGTTAAAAAGGTGATGTGGTTGCCAGGTCGATGTATTGTTAAAAAGGTGATGGGGTTGCCAGGTCGTTGATTGTTTAAAAAGGTGATGGGGTTGCCAGGTGTTGATTGTTAAAAAGGTGAAGCTACTGTATGCCATCAATTTTCCTTCACTTCAAAAGGGGAAAGGCATCCAATCAGCCAACAATGGCACAGCAGAAAATAAGTTTATATTTTTTTATATGTATGTATAAACACATACATACATATAAAATAATATGAAGTATGTAAATTGTGTTCTTTCCAATATATAACTTTTATAATTGAAAAAATAAAAAAACACACACGCACACCAGTATAGATTGATAGATACACACAGAGTCTGAATTAAAAAATATAAAATATACACTGCTCAAAAAAATAAAGGGAACACTTAAACAACACAATGTAAACTCCAAGTCAATCACACTTCTGTGTCCAAACTGTCCACTTAGGAAGCAACACTGATTGACAATAAATTTCACATGCTGTTGTGCAAATGGAATAGACAAAAGGTGGAAATTATAGGCAATTAGCAAGACCCCCCAAAAAAAGGAGTGATTCTGCAGGTGGTGACAACAGACCACTTCTCAGTTCCTATGCTTCCTGGCTGATGTTTTGCCAATCTTGGTGTTCTCTGGCAAATTGCCAAACGTCCTGCACGGTGTTGGGCTGTAAGCACAACCCCCACCTGTGGACGTCGGGCCCTCTCATACCACCCTCATGGAGTCTGTTTCTGACGCGTTTGAGCAGACACATGCACATTTGTGGCCTGCTGGAGGTCATTTTGCAGGGCGCTGGCAGTGCACCTCCTTGACAAAGGCGGAGGTAGCGGTCCTGCTGCTGGGTTGTTGCCCTCCTACGGCCTCCTCCACGTCTCCTGATGTACTGGCCTGTCTCCTGGTAGCGCCTCCATGCTCTGGACACTCGCTGACAGACACAGCAAACCTTTTTGCCACAGCTCGCATTGATGTGCCATCCTGGATGAACTGCACTACCTGAGCCACTTGTGTGGGTTGTAGACTCCGTCTCATGCTACCACTAGAGTGAGAGCACCGCCAGCATTCAAAAGTGACCAAAACATCAGCCAGAGAAGCATAGGAACTGAGAAGTGTCCTGTGTCACCACCTGCAGAATCACTCCTTTTTTGGGGGTGTCTTGCTAATTGCCTATAATTTCCACATTTTGTCTATTCCATTTGCACAACAGCATGTGAAATTTATTGTCAATCAGTGTTGTCTTCCTAAGTGGACAGTTTGATTTCACAGAAGTGTGATTGACTTGGAGTTACATTGTGTGTTTAGTGTCGCCTTTATTTTTTTTGAGCAGTGTATATATATATGTCCTTTCTTCATGGAACACCATTGTCCACCACAATGGCCGGTAAGGATATCCTTGTCTCATCGCGCACCAGCGACTCCTGTGGCGGGCCGGGCGCAGTGCGCGCTAACCAAGGTAGCCAGCTGCAAGGTGTTTCCTCCGACACATGGTGCGGGGCTGGCTTCCGGGTTGGAGGCGCACTGTGTTAAGAAGCAGTGGGGCTTGGTTGGGTTGTGTTTCGGAGGACACAATGGCTTTCGACCTTCGTCTCCTCCGAGCCCGTACGGGAGTTGTAGGCGATGAGACAAGACAGTAATTACTAACAATTGGATACCAACAAAATTGGGGAGAAAAGGGGGTAAAATTAAAAATATATATAAAAAGAACACATTCTTATTTTCAATGACGGCCTAGGTGGGTTAACTGCCTTGTTCAGGGGCAAAACGACAGATTTTCACCTTGTCAGCTCGGGGGATCCAATCTTGCAACCTTACAGTTAACTAGTCCAACGCAATAGACCTGCCCTCTCTCTCGTTGCACTCCACAAGGAGACTGCCTGTTACGCGAATGCAGTAAGCCAAGGTAAGTTGCTAGCTAGCATTAAACTTATCTTATAAAAACAATCAATCATAACCACTAGTTAACGATATTACTAGATATTATCTAGCGTTTCCTGCGTTGCATATAATCTGACTGAGCATACAAGCATAAAAGTATCTAAGTATCTGACTGAGCGGTGGTAGGCAGGAGCAGACGCGTAAACATGAATTTAAACAGCACTTTCGTGTGTTTTGCCAGCAGCTCTTCGTTGTGCGTCAAGCATTGCGCTGTTTATGACTTCAAGCCTAGTTTTGCCAGCAGCTCTTCGTTGTGCGTCAAGCATTGCGCTGTTTATGACTTCAAGCCTATCAACTCTCGAGATGAGGCTGGTGTAACCGAAGTGAAGTGGCTAGTTAGTTAGCGCGCGCTAATAGCGTTTCAAACGTCACTCGCTCTGAGCCTTCTAGTAGTTGTTCCCCTTGCTCTGCATGGGTAACGCTGCTTCGATGGTGGCTGTTYTCGTTGTGTTGCTGGTTCGAGCCCAGGGAGAAGCGAGGAGAGGGACGGAAGCTATACTGTTACACTGGCAATACTAAAGTGCCTATAAGAACATCCAATAGTCAAAGGTTAATGAAATACAAATGGTATAGAGAGAAATAGTCCTATAATTCGTATAATAACTACAACCTAAAACTTCTTACCTGGGAATATTGAAGACTCATGTTAAAAGGAACCACCAGCTTTCATATGTTCTCATGTTCTGAGCAAGGAACTGAAACGTTAGCTTTCTTACATGGCACATATTGCACTTTTACTTTCTTCTCCAACACTTTGTTTTTGCATTATTTAAACCAAATTGAACATGTTTCATTATTTATTTGAGGCTAAATTGATTTTATTGATGTATTATATTAAGGTAAAATAAGTGTTCATTCAGTATTGTTGTAATTGCCATTATTACCAAATTTTTATTTTTTTATTTTAATAAATCGGCCGATTAATGGTATCGGCTCTTTTGGTCCTCCAATAATCGGTATCGGCGTTGAAAAATCATAAAATCGGTCGACCTCTAGTTCAGAGCATGCTAGATAGCTAATAGCACATGTGATGGCCTCTGTATTCAGTCTGTCTTCTGTAAACAAGCTCTGTAGCATGGACATATGGCCGTGTGGGAACACTAACCCTAACCCTATAAAAAAAAAGGTGTAGGAATTTCCCCTTTTGTTTTTTGAAAATTGTTTCTTGCTGATATGAAAGATCAGTTTCCTACGTTTCCAAAAGGAGTATGTCAAGCGGTAACGTTACATGTTAATGTTTAGAGCAAACATCYGGCACTTAAAACTCCCCCAGTCAGAAGACACTATCATCAATTGGCTTAGCTCTATGAATGGGGTAGACCTGGGGGCAACCATTCCACCAATTCCGCTCATGCTATTACCACGAGCAAGTCCTCCCCAATTAAGGTGCCACCAACCTCCTGTGATGTAAAGGGGGGGTCCCTGTAATGGATTTCACATTCTAGGAATCTGCAGTAAATAACTGTACGTCGTAAACAGACCAACAAAATCAGTCCTGGAACTCACCACATATTTTGATCCATGTTCTCCCGAACGAACCTCCGTTTCGGGAATGGAGAAATGCATTTTAGATTTCAGATGGCCCACTGGACGAGAGATGCACTATTTAAGATGAAGAAAAAAGAAGAAAAAAATTATTGAAGAGAAAGTCTACGCGATTGCTTGGTGATGACTACAATCATTTGAAGAAAGTAGTCTTGCACTCCTCCGCTCTTACTCGGGCAACCCACAGTGTTAATGTGCGTTGTTCAATCCGAGGCGACGAAGATTTTTTTTTAAATGTTCTTTATCCAACAATTCCTGCTGTACTTGTACTGGATTAGTAGACAACTTTTCCCACGTCAGTACTCTAAACTTTTCCCACTAGCATCCCCGTAGCAGTCATGTTGCAGATTTAGGTCATTCCACCTTCATTGTTGGCAGCACAATTCAACTTATTCGTCGACTCTGTGTGTAGAGGTAAAAAAAAAAAACATTCACCGTTGGCCCTGTTACAGCAATCCGTTGTCCAATTCGTGCCGGCAATTCCCTTCACTTGCGTAATCATTAGAACTTTCGGATAAAAAGACGCAGTTTGCTCCTGCAAACCCCCCGGTCACTGCCCTAAATGGTACAAACGACTGAGAGAGAGAGAAAACAAGCACAGATGTGTTGTAGCCTATATATTTTTGTAACTCTTTCTGTGTCTTGAAGTTCTCCTAAATAGTTTACCATGGCGAGCAAGCGGTTCGAGAAAACACACTTGTAACTAATCCACGAAAACGGGATACATTGTAGCCGTCCAGCAATAATGTATCTAATGGGCATCAAGTAGATCATTAAGAAGCGTTGCAACACTCCTCCGGTCCAAACCATTTCTGAGAGAGGGGACCACATTTATTTCAAACATTGCAAAACAATTGTATTCCTACTTTTAAATGAATTCACGTAAAAAATGATTAACTTACTTTGGGGTTTAGGCCACACATACATAAAATATGTGATATTTTCTAACAGAATGCAAAAAAAATCCTTAGGTAAATGATTTCCTCTTGTATTCTGACCCCTGTTCTGTGATGGTGCTTTCCTGAGAGTCGGGATGGTCAGATGACCGTGCATTTGAGCAGTCCAGACAACTTCCAAAACCAATTGAAATGTTTTCCTTAATATCAGCATTATAAAAAAWTTAAATTATTTTGTGAATTTCATTTTTTAAATTTTATTTGGCCATGTAAACCTGTGCATTTTGTTTGTCTTGAAAGGCAAGGAACAAATAAATATAGGCAATTAATAATACAACATATTTAATAGACTACTACAGTCTAATAGGCTCTCTCTTTGAGATGCATGGAGCGGCAGGTAGTCTAGTGGTTATAGCGTTCGAGCCAGTAACCGAAAGATCGCTATTTTGAATTCCCGAGCTGACAAGGGTAACAATCTGTCGTTCTGCCCCTGAACAAGGCAGTTAACGCACTGTTCCCCGGTAGGCCGTCATTGTAAATAAGAATTTGTTCTTAACTGACTTGCCTAGTTTAGATAAAGGTTAAATACAAAATCTTCAATCTATAGGCTGCATTTTAGGTATGCTAAAAATGTTGCGCAAATTGTAACGTCATGAAGCACTGTCTGCGTTCAAACACTTATGGTTTCCTTTTATATTCTCTTGTCTCTAACTGATCATTAATCTGAACAGAAAGAATATTAGGTCTAAAAGCAAAAACATACGATCTTTTTGAACGGCATTTTACCTTTATTTATTTATATATCAGTCTACCATAGTGTTTTTTTAATCTATTCAAATCGAGCACCAATCAAGGGGGAAAAGGAAACGAGGCAAGGAGACGAGTACTATCGGGACACGGCCGTGATTCACTCGCTTACAGTCACATACGTTCCGGTCATGTGACTTGCGCCGTCGAAAATGACCGCTGGACACAGCCAGCAGAACGCAGCAGTGGTCTTGTTGTTCATTCATTTCTGTTTCTCTGGTGGTTATCAACTGACTGAGTTACAGGTAAGGGTCTGCTTGCGGTCTATAGGCAATGCTGTTCAGTGTCATATCAGATCCGTTAAATTGTTACTGCTGATGCTAGGCTACACTCGTTGTTACATTGTAGTTAACTGTTTCTACACTCTTGAGTAGAGTTGTTACGTTGTTTATACACTCGGATGTGTTACATTGTAATTATGTTACTACACTGTGTTGTTACATTGTAACTGCTACGCTACACTCAACGTTGTTTCATTGTAACTGTCTGCTGCTAGCCTGCATGCTACACACTCACTGAGATTGAACTGCATTGTTGGTTAAGGGCTTGTAAGTAAGCATTTCACTGTATTGTATTCGGCGCATGTGACAAATACAATTTGATTTGTCGCTTGAAGCTTTAGTATTGGTCAATAGTTGCCTGTAAAATAGTTTTTTTCTGAAGCATTTGTTGTAGAAAGCTATTGTTTCTAGGCTACAGGCTTGTTGATAAAGGCGTTTGTGAATAGCTCCGTGTTGTGTATTTGTGGTCCACAACAACAACAACAGGTGGGCCTGTGCCATCTCTGCAACGGGACAGTCCAGAACGGCACAGCTGTGAGCCAGTTCTGTTCCGCGTCTGCGGGTTTGATTGATGGCCGCTGCTGCCTGCTGCGAAAAGAAAACGTCAGGGATGCTGACCACGTCATCGGGTAGGAAGTAGATGTTGTGCTTTGAAAATCATTTGTTTTGTAACCTTTTGCAGTTGATAATCTGGTGGTCCTACTGAATTGCACATAGAGGACAAATACTTTGTGTAATAACATTTAGTAACATCCAAAAAACTATTGGAAAATAGATGTTCTCTCAATGAGAAAAACCTGTATAAATAAAGGTAAAATATATATATATATTTTTTAAATGTACCAACTGATGACTTGTCTTGTAGCCAGTATCTGTCATAGTTTTTTTTGTTTATACTGTCTGTGCCCTAATCAACATGTATTAGTCACACTCTTTACMTTTCCCTCAGGTTGGACCTATCAAACTGTTCCCTGAGCCGTGTTGAAGACCTTCGAGATGCATTCAACGCTACAACAATGTAGGAAAAAACAGACCGTTCACATTGACATAAATTATCAGTGTGTTACTATGTGCTGCGTTAACTTCTGTTTTCTCTCTCTTGACTTTGCAGAGATCTCTCACTGAACCCCATTGTAAACCTGGACGATTCACTGTTTGAAGGCTTTATCCAGTTAGCTAACCTGTAAGCACAATGCCATAATTATTATAACTGAGCTGTAAATTATAATACACATTTTACTGTCCATCAATGTTTGTCAATAACACTATTGCTAAATCTCTCCTGTACTGTACTCTCAGGGACTGGGCACTGTACTGTACTCTCAGGGACTGGGCACTGTACTGTACTCTCAGGGACTGGGCACTGTACTGTACTCTCAGGGACTGGGCACTTCAGTAGCTCTGATCCAAAGCAATTTGGTCTTGGAGTTCTAAAAATACTACTGTTTTCTTCTTTCGACCTGTAAGGATTCTGCCTGCCAACCTGGTCTGTCCAGGAGGCAATGCATCATGGGATAAGGTGACGGTCAAAGGGGAAACTCATTTTTGTGAAGGACAGAAAGACATCTGTAACCAGACTGATTATTTGTGTAAGTCGGGTCACTTACCGTTACGGTTTTCTGCTATGTGACATTGTTTTGTTGAGTAAACAAACAATCCTTATTTCTAGTTTAACTTCATTTGGGAAACTATTTTTTTTTTTTTAAATGGCTACCACTTTAGCTGTGATTCTATATACAGTGAACTGGCATCAGTCTTTATAACTGACAGTTTATACAGTATCTTATATGCTTCTTCTCACCCCATAACTTTGCTTCTACAGCGTTGAACTGCCCTGAGAACTCTCTCTGTGTACCATACGGTCCGGGCTTCTTTCAATGTAGCTGCGTGGAGGACTTCCGTGGATACAAGTGTCTTCGAGAGGTCAGTTACTACTACAACACAGCCTCCCTGTCATTTATTGGAAAATATTCTTACAAAATGTTATATTATTATTTTTGGGACAATGGCGATAAGTTGCATCACATAAAAAAACAAACAATAGCTTATTCATTAATATCCACATTCCGTCACTGATTGTTGAAGACAACGCAAGTATGAACGGCCAAAGTAAACAAACTCACAGCCTGTTCAAACTTAATAACTGCTATGGTCATATGAAACCCTTCAAAAGAAAAAATAACTGCTATTGCACAAAATTAAATTGTTGTTGTCTGTATGTTGTTGTCTGTGTGTTGTTGTCTGTGTGTTGTTGTCTGTGTGTTGTTGTCTGTGTGTTGTTGTCTGTGTGTTGTTGGCAGGGAAAGTTTCCTATAATCCAGGTGTTCGGGCCTCTAGCGGGCTCCACGGTCCTGGTCTCCATCCTGCTATGGGTCACCCAAAGACGCAAGGCCATATCAGTCTGAGGTTGTACCCGAGCCCCTGGTCTGAGGCCTAGTCCTAGGACATTTTCAAGTGGTACTGACCTGAAACAGCAGGGGAAATGCTGAGTGGACTGTTGATAGAGGGGGAAGGGGTGGACTGGATAAGAGATGGTTCATGGGGTTAATTTGGAATGCTAGAAAGTTGGACTGTGGATAGAGGGGATGGTCTCAGGGGTAATGTAAATGCTGACAGTGGACGTTGAGAGGGGAGGGTCTCGGGGTTAATGTTATAATGCTGACAGTGGACTGTTGATAGAGGGGATGGTCTCATGGGTGTTAATTGTTATATGCTGACAGTGGTGGATAGAGGGATGGTTCCAGGGGGTTAAGTGTATAATGCTGACAGGGGACTGTTGAGAGAGGGATGGTCAGGGGGTAATGTTATAATGCTGACATGTGGACTGTGAAGAGGGGATGGTCTCAGGGGTTAATGTATAATGCTGACAGTGGACTGTTGATAGAGGGGAGGTTCTCTGGGGTTAAGTGTTATAATGCTGACAGTGGACGTTTGATAGAGGGGAGGTCGGGGGTTATGTTATAATGCTGACAGTGGACTGTTGATGAGGGGATGGTAGGGAATGTTATTAAATGCTGACAGTGGACTTTTGATAGAGGGGATGGTCTCAGGGGTTAATGAAATGCTGCAGTGGACTGTGATAGAGGGGATGGTCTCAGGGGTAATGTTATAAGGCAGGGACTGTTGGATAGAGGGATGGTCTCGGGGGGTTTAATGTAGTGGACTGATTGATAGAGGGGATGGTCTCAGGGGTTAATGTTTATAATGCTGACAGTGTTGACGGGTGGGAGAAGGGGATTGGTCTCAGGGGTTAATGTTATTTTATGCATGGCTGAAAGTGTGGAGGTGTGGAGAGATGGGATTGGTGCCTTAAGGCATAG
>NW_019943293.1:109487-119217 GCF_002910315.2 Salvelinus sp. IW2-2015 | reverse complement strand
AGATGTCTCAGGGTTAATGTTATAATGCTGACAGGGACTGTTGATAGAGGGGATGGTCTCAGGGGTTAATGTTATAATGCTGACAGTGGACTGTTGATAGAGGGGATGGTCTCAGGGTTAATGTTATAATGCTGACAGTGGACTGTTGATAGAGGGATGGTCTCAGGGGGTAATGTTATAATGCTGACAGTGGACTGTTGATAGAGGGGATGGTCTCAGGGGTTAATGTTATAATGCTGACAGTGGACTGTTGATGAGAGATGGTCTCTGGGTTAATGTTATAATGCTGACAGTGGACTGTTGATAGAGGGATGGTCTCAGGGTTAATGTTATAATGCTGACAGTGGACTGTTGATAGAGGGATGGTCTCGGGTTAATGTTATAATGCTGACAGTGGACTGTTGATAGAGGGGATGGTCTCAGGGGTTAATGTTATAATGCTGACAGGGACTGTTGATAGAGGATGGTCTCTGGGGTTAATGTTATAATGCTGACAGTGGACTGTTGATAGAGGGATGGTCTCTGGGTTAATGTTATAATGCTGACAGTGGACTGTTGATAGAGGGGATGGTCTCTGGGGTTAATGTTATAAGCTGACAGTGGACTGTTGATAGAGGGGATGGTCTCAGGGGTTAATGTTATAATGCTGACAGTGGACTGTTGATAGAGGGATGGTCTCTGGGGTTAATGTTATAATGCTGACAGTGGACTTTTGATAGAGGGGATGTTCTGGGTTAATGTTATAATGCTGACAGTGGACTGTTGATAGAGGGATGGTCTCTGGGGTTAATGTTATAATGCTGACAGTGGACTGTTGATAGAGGGATGGTCTCAGGGTTAATGTTATAATGCTGACAGTGGACTGTTGATAGAGGGATGGTCTCAGGGTTAATGTTATAATGCTGACAGTGGACTGTTGATAGAGGGGATGGTCTCTGGGTTAATGTTAATAATGATATGACATTGTTTTAAGACTTATCTTTGAAAGGCACTCTGTCAGAATTGACAGTGTTTTCGATGCTCAGTGTGTAATCGCCACAAATTTTGCAATTGTTGTACAGCTAGCAGCCATTGATCTCGATCAACATGGCATTATGTTCAACATGAGCTGGAACTCAATTTATGTTCCAGTCATGGTTTACTAAAACTAACACTCCATAACTGAAGCAGGTAACGTCATCTACTTTGCATGAGAATAAGTCAATTGTAGTAGGAGCTATATAATGTGCAATATAAATTGCAATAGCAACAAAATATTTTAATTGTTTGGGAAAACTGACAAGATATCGACTTGATAAAATCACATTATAGGGAGACATGAGCAAAACACATTGCTTGCAGACAGTACCGCTAATGTTGACTTGTTCATACATGGTTACGGATGAATTGATGTTTATAAACTGAAATGGGTTGCCTTTTTGTATTTTACCTTTAATTAAAGAAAGATGTTATACACGGACTCAAGTGATTTGCTGTGTGTGTGTGTGTCTCGACCAGAAGAGCCATTCTGAACGGCACACAGGTGACTTATGTACTGACCAGAAACCTCAATCTGTCCAATTTCCTCTGCGCCATTGAGCAGTTCATTGAAAACTAGTTGTGTTTGATCTCTCTCTCTCTAATAAAACCTCTCTGCGATAGATACGTTATGGAACACTGAAGAAAAGTCATTTAAAAAGAGACATTCTCTCTTCTTCCAACAGTGTTGTCTATTACACACTGACGCCATTATATTCAACATAAACTGGAACTCAATGTATGTTCCAATCATGGTTACGAAGACTAAAACTTCATAATAGGCGTTTTAAGCCACAGCAGTACCTAATTAAATCAGAACAGGTCAAATGTTTTTTCTGTAGTTTGAATGAGGATACAGCATTTAGGATACACAACTACAGCAAAAAAAAAAAAACATTATTTGAAATAACTTTAATGGATTTGAGTGAAAACGCTCAAAAACAGAAATCTTGGGACTTCATTGCCACGTCTGCCGTTTCAGATTTTCCTTGAATCAAGCCCGTATCCACAGGCTGAGTAGGAGTGCTGATTTAGAGTCAGTTTAGTCTTTTAGACCATAATGAATACAATTGTATGGAGAGATACCAGGTCAACTCTCCTACTCTGAGATGCTATGTGGGACCGGTTCCCTATACCTTCTACCCCCCCACCCCACAGGCCAAACCCTTTATCGTCAACACTGTCAAAAGAACACACAGGAAACTCTTGTTTAAAAAAAATAATGTGCCATTTCAGATATTTATTACATGCCAAAAGTGCAGGTGTGAATGCCTGCTCAGTGTAGAACACTTCTGTAGTCTTTTTTTTATGGCCAGCTGTTACAGTGGATATAGCCTAGCATGTAGAAAGACTGAGCAAATGGAGAGTCTAAAGACCCGGTCCAATATCAACACTAGCTCGCTACTAACAATTAAAACAATGTATTTGGTAGGTCCATGCATTCTAGAATGGTCATCGGAACATAAGTGTACACTCCCATTTTGGAACCCTATGACCTAATAAAGTACACTATATAGAGGATAGCTTACAATTCTCAAACACAAGTGCTTCTTATAGAACACCACATCAAGTCAGATGCATCATCAGTCTGCGACTCTACGCCAGACCCCCACCCCCCCCCCCCCCCTGTTGTCATTCCCCTTCCATCTCTTACTGGTCCAGGTTTTTGACCCTGAGAACAACAGGAAGGAGGTGCACGGGATCATGCCCAGGTCTGTGATGACAAGGTCCACAAAGTCTGGTGGTGTGACGTCGTAGACCAGGTTCAACAGACCCAGGGAGCTGACGTCCTGCCAGTCTCCCAGCTGGGTCTCCCCTTCCGGTCACCATCAGGTCATCGGGGTCATCTGAGGGAAAATTAAAAAAGGAGGGTTTGTGAGTGTTGCACTGCTATTGATGTTCTATTCAAGTCGAGAGAGATCATTTTTAATATCTGGATAATTGTGTTGATCGAAGTTCATATTACAGATCCCTATCTAGGTTACATTCAGCGCTAGAGGCGTCACTACAGACCCTGGTTCGATTCCAGGCTGTATCACAACGAGAGTCGTAGAGTGGCGCACAATTGTCCCAGCATCATCCGGGTTACTCATTGTAAATAAGAATTTGTTCTTAACTGACTTGCCGAGTTTAAATAAAACAATGACCAAGGATCCTATCTAGATTACCAGGAAGTAGAAAGGAAACGACCCAAACTCAGCAACTAAAACATTTCATTCTATTGTATTTATTAAAGATCACCATTAGTTCCTGCCAAGGCAGCAGCTACTCTTCCTGGGTTTATTATGGATCCCCATTAAGTTCCTGCCAAGGCAGCAGCTACTCTTCCTGGGGTTTATTATGGATCCCCATTATCCTGCAAGGCAGCAGCTACTCTCTTCCTGGGGTTTTATGGATCCCCATTAGTTCCTGCCAGGGCAGCAGCTACTCTTCTGGGGTTTATTAATGACCCCATTAGTTCCTGCCAAGGCAGCAGCTACTCTTCCTGGGTTTATTATGGACCCCATTAGTTCCTGCCAAGGCAGCAGCTACTCTTCCTGGGGTTTATTATGGATCCCCATTAGTTCCTGCCAAGGCAGCAGCTACTTTTCCTGGGGTTTATTAAGGATCCCCATTAGTTCCTGCCAAGGCAGCAGTACCTTTCCTGGGGTTATAATGGATCCCCATTAGTTCCTGCCAAGGCAGCAGCTACTCTCCTGGGGTTATTAGGATCCATTAGTTCCTGTCCAAGGCAGCAACTACTCTTCCTGGGGTTTATTAAGGATCCCCATTAGTTCCTGCCAAGGCAGCAGCTACCTTCCTGGGGTTTAATAATGGATCCCCATTAGTTCCTGCCAAGGAGCAGCTACTCTTCCTGGGGTTTATTATGGACCCCCATTAGTTCCTTGGGTTTATTATGGATCCCCATTAGTTCCTGCAAGGCAGCAGCTACTCTCCTGGTGTCCATTATTCCTCCAAGGCAGCAGCTACTCTTCCTGGTGTCCAGCAACATTAAGGCAGTTATATCAGTTTAAAATATGACATGACATTACACTTTATCCAATACATTTAGTGTGTTCCTTCAGGCCACTACTCTACTACCACATATATACAATACAACGTACATGTGTGTAGAGTGTGTGTATTATCATGTGTCTGTACCTGTGTGTGTGTCTCTTCACAGTCCCCGCTGTTCCATAAGGTGTATTTTTATCTGCTTTTTAAATCTGATTCTACTGCTGCATCAGTTACCTGATGTYGAATAGAGTTCCATGTAGTCATGGCTCTATGTAGTACTGTGTACCTCCCATAGTCTGTTCTGGACTTGGGGATTTTGAAGAGACCTCTGGTGGCATGTCTTGTGGGGTATATGCATGTGTGTCTGAGCTGTGTGCTAGTAGTTTAAACAGACAGTTCGGTGCATTCAGGATGTCAACACTTCTTACAAAAACAAGTAGTGWTGAAGTCAATCTCTCTCTACTTTGAGCCAMGAGAGATTGACGTGCATATTGTTAATGTTAGCTCTCTGTGTACATCCAAAAGCCAGTCATGCTGCCCTGTTCTGAGCCAATTGTAATTTTCCGATATCCCTCTGTGGCACCTGACCACACGACTGAACAGTAGTCTAGGTGGGACAGAACTAGGGCCTGTAGGACCTGCCTTGTTGACAGTGCTGTTAAGAAGGTAGAATCTAGGGCCTGAAGGACCTGCCTTGTTGATAGTGCTGTTAAGAAGGTAGAGCAGCACTTTATTATGGACAGACTTCTCCCCATCTTAGCTACTGTTGTGTCACTTGTATCATATGTTTTGACCAAGACAGTTTACAATCCAGGGTTACTCCAAGCAGTTTAGTCACCTCAACTTGCTCAATTTCCACATTATTTATTACAAGATTTAGTCGAGGTTTAGGGTTTAATGAATGATTTGTCCCAAATACAATGCTTTTAGTTGTAAAAATATTTAGGAGTAAATCATTCCTTGCCACCCACTCTGAAACTAACTGCAGCTCTTTGTTAAGTGTTTCAGTCATTTCACTCACTGTAGTAGCTGATATGTATCGTGTTGAGTCATCCGCATACATAGGCACACCGGTTTTACTGAAAGCCAGTCGCATGCCATTAGTAAAGATTTAAAAAGTAATGGGCCTAAACAGCTGCCCTGGGGAATGCCTGATTCTACCTGGATTATGTTGGAGGCTTCCATTAAAGAACACCCTCTGTGTTCTGTTAGACAGGTAACTCTTTATCCACAATATAGCAGGGGGTGTAAAGCCATAACACATACGTTTTTCCAGCAGCAGACTATGATCGATAATGTCAAAAGCCGCACTGAAGTCGAATAAAACAGCCCCAATCTTTTTATCAACAATTTCTCTCAGCCAATCATCAGTCATTTGTGTAAGTCCTGTGCTTGAACATCCTTCCCTATAAGCGTGCTGAAAGTCTGTTGTCAATTTGTTTACAGTAAAATAGCATTGTATTTGGTAAAACACAATTTTTTCCAAAAGTTTTACTAAGGGTTGGTAACAGGCTGATTACTGGCTCAAATAGCAGAGCAAATGGGGCTTTATGAGCCAAGCATTCATAAATGTAATCCATTGTCCTGCAGCCCAGCCCAGCCAAGCATTCATAAATGTAATTTTCCATGGAGAAAAGAGAGTAGACTTATTTTCCCATCCTTCTTGCCTAGCATTTGGTTTGGTACAGCAGGGGTTAATAATAAGCCCATCTGACCCGTGCAACATGTTACAGTTTGTTTTACTTTTGGCCATGCAAATGAACGAGACAGACAGCTTCTCTGAGCCAGGCCAATTCATTTATTAGGATCAGTATAATGGATATATCCAAAGAAATGGCAATAGAAACAAAGTGCACAGTTTGTTGTCAATCCAGCTGCTTGTTGTGATTGTGTGTTAGCTTTAGTTGGCTAGCTAACTTTAGCTAGCAAAGGAGAAGTAACGTTAGCCTAGCTAAGTAACGTTAGCGTTAGCCTAGCTATCTTATTGACTCGACAATCAACTGGTTATTGCCTACTTGTACCTCATGCTATAAAGCTTACATGCCAATGATTTGTTTAGCATAGCAACGTGGAATGAATGGAATGAACGACTGGGTTAAAACATCCCAATAGAATTAACGACCAACCTGTTTGGCTAGCAACTTTAGAACCTCAGAACTAACAACTGGCTTTTGCCCGGACTATATCGTCTGGTGGAAGGATGAAATAAAACTAATTTACTCATTAAAATGTTCATGTTTTTAAATGAAAACATATGGTTAATCTTTATTTTTATTTTTTATAATTTGGCTAACTGTTTTATTAAAAAAACAAGGTGCTCGAACTCGGGAATTATTGTGTGATAACAGTCCTTAAGAGGGAGTTTCCCGGTCCTAGGCTCAGAGCAGCCCTCAGTCGGGAGTTCTCACACCATAATCCTTAGGTTCTCATGCCTTACTTATTCAATAATAAACTCAAGAAGGCTAAATGAATGCTTGCCACCTTACCGAGCTCATTGGAGACAAAGGAGTCAGTCTGCACCCTCTCACAGAACTTGTACGTTTCACAGCAGACCAGGACTGGCACGTTGAAGGTCCTGGCCACCAGAGCTATCTGAGAGGTGCCCACACGAGACATCACGTAGCCATTAGCCAGCAGGGCATGGGCACCCAGGAACACCTTAGATACCTGGGGGAAAAGGGGCAAGTTTAATGATTGAATTTTGAGTTAAATTAGACCATTTATAAAAAACAGACATACAGTTAGTTGCATGTGCTGTGGGGAGGTTAGTTAAAAGAACAGGGAAAAGCGAGAGAGATAAAAACCAAAAGAACATTGTAAGGAAAACCATTCACTGGGCTTTTGGATTTTCTACAAGAGGTCCACAACGTGATAAAATCAACAAGTGCCTAAATGATAAAGTTCCACAGTGCAATGACACCTCCAGTCCTCTAAAAGAGGCAATCAACTATTTTGTGCTCACATCAGGTGGTAGGGCTGGCTACTGCCAGGGATGACACGATGTTATTGCGATACTTAGGGGCCGATACGATATTTACTGCGATTCTCACGATTCTACAGTGCCTTCAGAAAGAGACGGAATTCTAAACGGATTTAATAGATTTTGTAGCTTACCCATAATGACGGTGAAAACATGTTTAGAAATTGTAGCAAATTTATTGAAAATGATATACAGAAATATATAATTTACATAAGTATTCACACCCAATGAGTCAACACTTTGAAGAAGCACCTTTGGCGGCGATTACAGCTTTGAGTCATCTTGGGTATGTCTGTATCTGGATTTGGATTTTGGGATTTTCTCCCATTCTTCCTTGCAGATTCTCTCGAACGCTGTTAAGTTAGATGGAGAGCAYTGGTGGACAGCAATCTTCAAGTCTTTCCAGATTTTCAATGGGATTCAAGTCTGGGCCACTCAAGGACTTTCACATTCTTGTTCTGAAGCCATTCCAGTGTTGCTTTGGCTGTATGCTTGGGGTCATTGTCCTGGTGTAACATAAATCTTCACCTCAGTCTAATGTTGTTTGCACTCTGAAGCAGGTTCTCATCAAGGATTTGCCTGTATTTGGCTCCATTCATTCTTCCCTCTATCCTTACCAGTGGCCGAGTCCCTGCTGCACCACCATGCTTCACGATAGGGTTGGTGTTAGGACAGGTGATGAGCTGTGCCTGGTTTTCTCCAGACATAGCGCTTTGCATTCAGGCCAAAGAGTTACATTTTTYTCTCATCAGACCACAGAATATTTTGCCTTATGATCGCAGAGTCTTTCACGTGCCTTTTTACAAACTCCAGGCATGCAGTCATGTGCCTTTTTCTCAGGAATGGCTTCCATCTTGCCACTCTCCCATAAAGCCCAGCTTGGTGAAGTGCGGTAGAGACTGTTGTCCTTCTGGCAGGTTCTCCCATCTCAGCCAAGGAACTCTGTAGTTCTGTCAGAGTGGTCATTGGGTTCTTGGTCAACTGACCAAGGTCCTTCTTGCCCGGTTGCTCAGTTTGGTTGGACGGCCAGCTCTAGGCAGTCTGGGTAGTTACATCTTTTTTTCATTTCCCAATGATGGAGACCACTGTGATTTTGGAAACTTTCAACACTCTAGAAGTTGTTTTATACCCTTCCCCAGATATATGCCTCATCATAATTATATCTCAGAGATCTATGGACAGTTCCTTGAACTTCATGATATAGTTTCTGCTCTGACATGCACTGTCATCTGTGGGACCTTACATAGACAGGTGTTTCTTCCTAAATCATGTCCAAACAATTGAATTGGCCACAGGTGGGCCAATCAAGTTGTAGTGACATCTCAAGGATCATCAAAACGAAAGTGTGCTCAATTTCAAGTGTCATAGCAAAGGGGTGTGAATACATATGTAAATGAAATATTTCTACATTCAATTTTCCAAAAATCTGAAAACATGTTTTCACTTTGTCATTATGGGGTATTGTGATGTCATTATGGGGTATTGTGATGTCATTATGGGGTATTGTGATGTCATTATGGGGGGTGTGTAGATGGGTGAGAGGAAAATAAATAAATTTAAACCATTTTGAATTCCGACTGACAACAAAATGTGGAATAAGTCAAGGGGTATGGATAAGGCCCTGTAAGTGTTGCAATTCAATATTGTGATTTTATTGCGATTTGATGTCCCAAACATATTGCTCACTACATGTCTGCTGCAGAGAGATAAGAGGGAGTCATGAGGATTGATCACTATGGAAATAAAAGCGCTGAAAACACACTGTCTCACTATTTAAAAACAGATGGCGAACAAGATATAGGATGAAAAAGACCAGAGTTTTGGCACAGGTACAGCTGACTAGCACTAGCTAGGAAAAATGTACTAAAAATAGATATTTTTTAATGAATGGACACTTAGTGAAATATCAATAGAATATGGTCCCAAAATAATATGGTGATATGCAACGACCTATTTATTCCCCCATCTCTATCAGGTAGTATGTATGAGGACTAGGTTACCTCAGGTAGTATGTATGAGGACTAGGTTACCTCAGGTAGTATGTATGAGGACTAGGTTACCTCAGGTACGTATGTATGAGACTAGGTTACCTCAGGTTAGTATGTAGATGGACTAGGTTACCTCAGGTAGTTGTATGAGGCTAGGTTACCTCAGGTAGTATGTATGAGGATAGGTTACCTCAGGTAGTATGTATGAGGACTAGGTTACCTCAGGTAGTATGTATGAGGACTAGGTTACCTCAGGTAGTATGTATGAGGACTAGGTTACCTCGTGTATGCATGAGACAGGTCTCAGGTAGTATGCATGAGGACTAGGTTACCTCAGGTAGTATGTATGAGGACTAGGTTACCTCAGTGAATGTATGAGGACTAGGTTACTCAGCTAGTATGTAAGAGCTAGTTACTCAGGTAGTATGTATGAGCTAGGTTACCTCAGGTAGTATGTATGAGGACTAGGTTACCTCAGGTAGTATGCATGAGGACTAGGTTACCTCAGGTAGTATGCATGAGGACTAGGTTACCTCAGGTAGTATGTATGAGGACTAGGTTACCTCAGGTAGTATGCATGAGGACTAGGTTACTCAGGTAGTATGCAGAGACTAGGTTACTAGGTAGTATGTATGAGGAGCTAGGTTACCTCAGGTAGTATGTATGAGGACTAGGTTACCTCAGGTAGTATGTATGAGGACTAGGTTACCTCAGGTAGTATGTATGAGGACTAGGTTACCTCAGGTAG
>NW_019943293.1:101333-106326 GCF_002910315.2 Salvelinus sp. IW2-2015 | reverse complement strand
GCGAAGGGACACCAGGCTTGTTAACTTCTGGATTCTACTGGATTGTACCGACACTAACCCCTCAAACTCAACTCTGGACCTCAAAGCCAGTTCCACTGCATTTTTCTCACTGTTCCCCTCTAATCAGGAACTTATTTAGACCTGGGACACAGGTGGGTGATTCCCCCTCTTAACAGGGACTGATTTAGACCTGGGACACCAGGTGGGTGATTCCCCTAATCAGGACTGATTAGACCTGGGACCCAGGTGGTGATTCCCTCTAATCAGGAACTGATTTAGACCTGGACACCAGGGGGTGATTCCCTCTAATCAGGGACTGATTTAGACCTGGGACACCAGGTGGGTGATTCCCCTCTAATCAGGGGACTGATTTAGACTGGACACCCAGGTGTGGATCCCTCTATCAGGGACTGATTTAGAACCTGGGAAACACCAGGTGGGTGATTCCCCTCTAATCAGGGACTGATTTAGACCTGGGACACCAGGGGGGTGATTCCCCCTCTAATCAGGGACTGATTTAGACCTGGGACACCAGGTGGTGTTATCCCCTCTAACTCAGGGACTGATTTTAGACCTGGGACACCAGGTGGGTGATTCCCTTAATCAGACTGATTTAGACCTGGACACCAGGTGGGTGATTCCCCTCTAATCAGCCTGATTAGACCTGGACACCAGGTGGGTGCATTTAATTACAGGTAGATCAGAAAAGCAGAAGGCCCCGGACCTCGTAGGGTCAGAGTTGAATACCCCTGTCCTATACTCTAAGGTGTACTACTGTAGAGTTGAGAGGATTGGATAGACTTTTACAGGTGGGAGACAGGATGGAGATCAGTTATGTATTGTAATGTAGTGATTTGGGTGTATCCCAACTGCGACTCAAACCCTGGTCTCTGTGACTGTCAGTCCAACACTTATACATGAACACCTTGGAGCGGACCACTTAGTCATTACACCTTGGAGCGGTTTCCACTTAGTCATTAACACCTTGGAGCGGAATTCCACTTAGTCATTAACACCATGGAGCGGATTCCACTTAGTCATTCACACTTGGAGCGGTTTCCACTTAGTCATTAACACCTTGGAGCGGTATTCCACTATCATTAAACACCTTGGAGCGGTTTCCACTTAGTCATTAACACCTTGAGCGGTTTCCACTTAGTCATTAACACCTTGAGCGGATTCCACTTAGTCATTAACACCTTGGAGCGGATTCCACTTAGTCATTAACACATTGGAGCGGTTTCCACTTAGTCATTAACACTTGGACGGTTTCCACTTAGTCATTAAACACCTTGGAGCGGATTTCCACTTAGTCATTAAACACATTGGAGCGTTTCACTTAGGCATAACACCTTGGACGGTTTCCACTTAGTCATTAACACATTGGAAGCGTTCCACTTAGTCATTAACACCTTGGAGCGGTTTCCACTTAGTCATTAACACCTTGGAGCGATCCACTTAGTCATTAACACCTTGAGCGTCCACTTAGTCATTAACACCTTGGAGGATTCCACTTGTCATTAACACATTGGAGCGGTTTCCACTAGTCATTAACACATTTAGACGTTTCCACTAGTCATTAACACCTTGAGCAGTTTCCACTTAGTCATTACACATTGGAGCTCCACTTATCATTAAACATGGACGTTCCACTAGTCATTAACACATTGGAGCGATTCACTACATTACACATTGGAGGTTCACTTATCATTAACACATTGGAGCGGATCCACTTAGTCATAACACATTGGAGGATTCACTTAGTCATTAACACATGGAGCGGATTCCACTAGTCATTAACACATTGGAGCGGATTCCTGACACAGTTAAGATTAGCCTGGACTGAAAAGCTATTTCAATTAAATTCTCAATGACCGTGCTATTAACCGCTTAATCCAGTGTCCAGGTGACCGCCCCAGTGTCCAGGTGACCGGCCCAGGTCCAGGTGACCGGCCCCGTGTCCAGGTGACCGGCCCCAGTGTCCAGGTGACCGGCCCCAGTTCCAGGTGACCGGCCCCAGTGTCCAGGTGACCGGCCCCAGTGTCCAGTGAGCCCCAGTGTCCAGGTGACGGCCCAGTGTTCCAGGTGACTTTTAATCTCTTGATTAAAAAGTATTATTATTTTCTTACCATCCATAAACTAGAATGACGTCTCCATCACTGATCTTCTCTATAGCGTATTTAGATATGCCTTGGCTGCCAGAACTATCTTCTCCTCTATGTAACGGTCTATACACTGCAGCAGTTTGGTCTTTGCCTATAGGGGGGGGAGAGAGACCAAAATGACCATATGGGGGGGGGGGGGACACAATGACCACATGGGGGTGAGAGAGAGACAAAATGACCACATGGGGGTGAGAGAGAGACAAAATGCCACCCATGGGGTGAGAGAGAGAGAGAGAGAGAGACACAATGACCACATGGGGATGAGAGAGAGACAAAAATGACCACATGGGGATGAGAGAGAGACAAAAATGACCACATGGGGTGAGAGAGAGAGAGAGAGAGAGAGAGAGACACAATGACCACATGGGGGTGAGAGAGAGACAAAATGACCACATGGGTGAGAGAAGAGAGAGAGAGAGACACCAATGACCACATGGGGGATGAGAGAGAGAGAGAGAGAGACAAAATGACCACATGGGGGTGAGAGAGAGAGAGAAAACAATGACCACATGGGGGTGAGAGAGAGAGAGAGAGAGACAAAATGACCACATGGGGGTGAGAGAGAGAGAGAGAGAAACAATGACCACATTGGGGTGAGAGAGAGAGAGAGAAACAATGACCACATGGGGGTGAGAGAGAGAGAGAGAAACAATGACCACATGGGGGTGAGAGAGAGAGAGAGAGAGACAAAATGACCACATGGGGGTGAGAGAGAGAGAGAGAGACAAAATGACCATGGACATAATATGGATATGATGAGTGAAACATGAGTCTTTCTGGTCACAACCTGGCCTCGTAACACACTGTATTTACCTCCTCCTCTTTGCATTGGCTAGGAATATTGGAGATTTCCTTCTTGATGTACTTGATTGCGTTGCCCATGCTCGCTGACAGAGGCCGACATTGATTGAGAAAGCTGCGCAACAACAACATGGTGGTAAAAGCTCAACTCTGAGACACGATTCACAAGATGCTAGTTCCACAGTAAGATATGACACACAATGCATTCAGAAAGTATTCAGACACCTTGACTTTTTCCACATTGTTACGTTACAGCCTTAAATAGTTTTTTCCCTCCTCAATCGACACACAATACCCCATAATGACATCACAATACCCCATAATGACATCACAATACCCCATAATAACATCACAATACCCCATAATGACAAACCAAAAACTTTATACATTTTTGCAAATGTACAAATAAAAAAGATCAAGTAATCAGACCCTTTACTCAGTACTTTCTTGAAGCACCTTTGGCAGCGATTACAGCCTCAAGTCTTCTTGGGTATGAAGCTACAAGTTTGGCACACCTCTATTTGGGGAGTTTCTATCATTCTTCTCTGCGGATCCTCTCAAGTTCTGTCAGGTTGGTTGGGGAGCGTCGCTGCACAGCTATTTTCAGGTCTCTCCAGAGATGTTCGATCAGGTTCAAGTCCGGGCTCTGGCTGGGCCACTCAAGGACATTCAGAGACTTGTGCCGAAGCCACTCCTGTGTTGTCTTGGCTCTGTGCTTAGGGTCGTTGTCCTGTTGGAAGTTGAACCTTCGCCCCCAGTCTGAGGTCCCAAGCGCTCTGGAGCAGGTTTTCATCAAGGATCTCTCTGTACTTTGCTCCATTCATCTTTCCCTCGATCCTGACTAGTCTCCCAGTCCCTGCCGCTGTAAAACATCCCCACAGCATGATGCTGCCACCGTGCTTCACCGTAGGGATGGTGCCAGGTTTCCTACAGACGTGATGCTTGGCATTCAGGCCAAAGAGTTCAATCTTGTTTTCATCAGACCAGAGAATCTTGTTTCACTCAGAGTCCTTTAGGTGCCTTTCGGCAAACTCCAAGCTGGCTGTCATGTTCTTTTTACTGAAGAGTGGCTTCTGTCTGGCCACTCTACCATAGAGGCCTGATTGGTGGAGTGCCCCAGAGATGGGAGAACCTTCCAGAAGGACAACCTTCTCCACAGAGGCACTCTAGACCTCTGTCAGAGTGACCATCGGGTTCTTGGTCACCTCCCTGACCAAGGCCCTTCTCCCCCGATTGCTCAGTTTGGCCGGGCGGCCAGCTCTAGGAAGAGTTACGGACCAGGTTACGAGGCACAAGAAACAAATTCTCGGGAGGTTTCTGCCTGGTCTTTGGACGAACCCCCAACCGGCCCAGGGTTATGTGGGAAATGCGGGACCGACTGGTTGATTGGGACGCAACAAAAAAACAAAAAAACTAGCTGAACTGGGGGGCCAAATTGTTGATTGTGGGGATTTGGTGTGTTAAGGGCAACTAGATCTTGCACTCAACCCGGCGGGCGCAAATCAAATGGGGGAAAACTTTTCTTAGGGGGGGGTTAACCTAACGGGAAAGCGGGGGGTTTCTGGGTCCGGTTAAGTACTGGTACCTGTTTTAAAAAAAGCAATGGAGCAGGGCCACGAGAGCGCACGTTGGATCCCCACCAATGCCCTGGGTAGTACTGCCAGACCCAACCGCCACGATGAGAAAGGGGAGAGGCGGATCACGTAGAGGGAAATTGCTGGGGGACAGGAACAGCAGACCAAAACAATTACTCAGCAAGATTCACCAAGGATACAGAAACCGCAAAAACAATTTAAACCCCAAATCAGAATTCACAAGGGAACCAGGAAAAAACCAAAACAAATTAAACCCAAAGGTCAATCCACAAAGGGACAGAACCCAAAAATCAATTATTAACCCCATCAGATCCAACCAAGGGACCAAGAACCAAACATAATCAATTAACCCCACCAGATCCACCAGAACCAGAACCCCAAAACAATTACCCCAATAGAAACAAACAGACAGAAACCAAAGAAATCCAATAT
>NW_019943293.1:96210-101308 GCF_002910315.2 Salvelinus sp. IW2-2015 | reverse complement strand
GTCTCGCTGGTTCCAAAACTTCTTTCACTTAGAATGATGATGAGGAACAATGTGTTCTATGGGACCTTCAATGCTGCAGAAATGTTGTACCTCTTCTCCCAGATTGTGCCTCGATCACAATACTGTCACCAAGAGCTCTCAACGGACAATTCCTTCGACCCTCAATGGCTTGGTTTTTGGCTGCTGACATGCCACAGTGTCAAACTGTGCGGATCTTTGATACTTAGGACAGGTGTGTGCCTTTCCAAATCATGTCGAGTCAGTTGAATACTTATCACAGGTGACTCCAATCAAGTTGAGAAACACCTCAAGAATGAATCAGATTGGAAACACAGGAGGCACCATGAGCTCAAATTTCCAAGTTTCACAGAAAGGGTCTGAATACTTACATAAATAAGGTATATGTTATTTTTTTAAATTAGTAATACATTGCAAAAATTTTAAAAAACAGTTTTTCATATTGTCATTAGAGGGTTTGTGTGAGATTGTCGGGGGAGGGGGGGGACGATTTAATCCATTGTTAGAACAAGGCTTTAAAGAGTAACAAAATGTGGGACAAGGGTAAGGGGTCTGAATACTTTCCAAATGCACTGTATAAACATAGTATTTACAAAATGATATGGCCTGATACCATAATATAAACATACTATATATTAGACTAGATCTCTGGACAGCTCTTCATTGGTGGAGTAGTTGTAAGTCCCATCACCTGTAGCAGATGCTATAGTCGCTATACCAATGACCCGCGTGCTACATAGCACCCCCCCAAAAAAAAAAAATGCTTAAGAGACTTGAGAATGTAAAGACAGACACTTTCAATGTCAGTGAGTATGGGGGGCGGAATGCGAAGTAACCTGTTTTAAAAGTAGAGCAGGGCCACAGATGAGCGACTGGAACTATTTCCTTGAGTCTAAGACGTTGGGGAGGAGGGGTGGGGGCGGGTCAGGCTGACATGGAATTGTATTTAGGTCATGGTCATACTATAGCTATTTTGATTTAGAATTGTAGGACCCCCTTTGGTTATTAAAAAAATATTAAGTATTATTTATATATATATATATAATCATACAGTGGGGAGAAACAAGTATTTGATTACACTGACAATTTTTGCAGGTTTTCCTACTTACAAAGCATTAGAGGTCTGTAATTTTTATCATAGGTACACTTCAACTCAGTAGAGAAGGAATTCTAAAACAAAATCCAGAGATCACATTGTATGATTTTTAAGACAAATGCAATAAAATGCAAATATATTACAATAAAACACAATTTTCTGGATTGTTTGTTTAGATTCCGTCTCTCACCAGTTGAAGTGTACCTTATGATAAAAATTACAGACCCTCTACATGCTTTGTAAGTAGGAAAACCTGCCAAAATCCGGCAGTGTATTCAATACTTGTTGCTCCCCACTGGATATATTCAATATTTTATAAAATTATTTTAACAATTATTTAATAAAAATATTGAATTTGGCCTTTACCACTATACCCATGAAACACATGAATAAACATTCAGAAATTGGCCCAAAAAATGCCCAGTCAAATAAATAAACCACCCCCATAAAAAAACCCAAAGATGTTGAAGTGTCTGTCCATTAGACATCATTTACACATATTGATATTCCCACTGCGTATTGTTCAAGGGATGGTTGTTGTGGCACCTGTAACTGCTTTTGTTGATTGTTTCTTTCAGGTTGTGTCTTTGTAGGAAGTAGTCTGTGTCCGTGGAGAATAGCGGCCGTGCCAACTGAACAGGAGATTGCTGAGGAGAACTGTCGCCATGGACTTCATGGTTTGCGGCCAATATCCCTGAAAAAGGCACATACACGTTCTCTTAGCTTTGTAGCCAAGTTTTCACCGTGTTTAATGCCAGAATGTGATGTAATAAGAAGCATGTAGAAGGATGGAGGCATTGATTATTTCAAAACGATCACGAAACACCTTGCTCTTTCCATGAACATAGACCGACCAGGTGAATCCAGATGAAGCTATAATCCCATATTGAATTCACTTGCTTAAAATCAACTTCAAATCCGTGTCAGCACAGAAGGAGGAGGAGACAGGTTATGAGGGATTTTTAACCGCAATTGAGACATGGATTTGTGATAATGAGTTGTTTGCCATTTCAGAAGTGAATGAGTGGTTGCCAAGACATAAGAAGATTTTAAGTTGCAACTGGGACAGGTATATGCGTAGTAGGTTGCCAGGCACGAGCGCGGTTTGATGTCAAGAGAAACTGCAACGCTAGCTGAGTTTCAAACGGACAGTTTACCCGTGTGAGTAATCAAGAATGAGTTGTCCACCCCACATTAATGAAGTAATCCAGTCCATTATTTGACATACAAACTGTGAATGACAATTAGGAGGCAAACTCATGCGGCCAGCCATCCTGTGGAAACACTTTCGACGAGCTTGAGGGGGGGGGGGGGGGGGGGGGTATAAAAGGTGATGTTTTGCAACCAATTTAGCCTGACAGATAACTTACAGCTGCAGTCTCGCCGGTGAACATATAAAACATGTCCCCGAGAGGAGCATACAGTGCTAACACAGACCGACAGACATTTTTAAACAGAGATCAGGGATTACCCATCAGATCACAGACAGAAACAAAACAATTACCCATCAGATCACAGACAGAACCAAATCAATTACCCATCAGATCACAGACAGAACCAAATCAATAAAACAACCACTTGCCGAGATCCAATGTATCACCAATCAGATCACAGAAAGACTTTTAGTAGAAAGGGTTAGTTATGTAAGATGAGACGTATTCTACTTAGTCCTCAGTATTATATAGAAATTACAATACATGATGCAGACATTTAGCTAGAAGACAGAATTATCCATCAGGATAACTGTATTTAAATAAAGAGGCAAAAACACGGTCATTCTACAGCCARTGTTATGGTCTGATATACCATTCCTGTCAGCCAATCAGCATTCAGGGTTCGAACCACCCAGTTTATAATCGTTGTTAAAAACAATCCCAGAACATTAAGAAGAAGAGAGAACGGTCCCTAGGCAGAGCCATAGAAACTCTCTCTAAATACCTCTTAGAGAGGTACCAGTCGTAACTCTACGTCCGACGGYAAATGCGCTCTACGCCGGACCTAAAAATCAGATCTGTTACACCACCTGGTGCGTAAACCCTTTCATGAGCTAACTCGTTTCATGATATGCACAGAAAATCTATATTTTCAAAAGGGTGRGAATCTCATGTTCATATTTCACAACCTCCACGGGCTTTGAGTTTCCTATGCACAAGTCAATAAAACACTTGGGGGTTTATGCTACATCGCTAAATGTGTCTGATCAGATATTAGCAAACAAATAGATGAACTGTTTGTTTGTTGTAACTAACTCTGTAACTAACTTTGTTTGTTGTAACTAACTCAGGTAGGTAGTTACCTGAGTTGCTGGGTGAGGGGGGGCTCTGGGTAGGGGCAGGTAGGTAGATACCTGAGTTGCTGGGTGAGGGGGGCTCTGAGTAGGGAGCAGGGTACGGTAGTTACCGAGTTGCTGGGGTGAGGGGGGTTCTGGGTAGGGGCAGGTAGGTAGTTACCTGAGTTGCTGGGTGGGGGGGCTCTGGGTAGGGCAGGTAGGTAGTTTACCGAAGTTGCTGGATGAGGGGGGTTCTGGTAGGGGCAGGTAGGTAAGTTACGCTGAGTTTTGCTGGGTGAGGGGGGTCTGGGTAGGGAGCAGGTAGGTAAGTTACGAGTTGGCTGGGTGAGGGGGTCTTGGGTAGGGGCAGGTAGTAGTACCTGAGTTGCTGGGTGAGTGGAGGCTCTGGGTAGGGCAGGTACGGTAGTTACCGAGTTGCTGGGTGAGGGGGGCTCTGGGTAGGGGCAGGGTAGGTGAGTTTACCTTGAGTTGCTGGGTGAAGTGGGGGTCTGGGTAGGGCAGGTAGGTAGTTACCTGAGTTGCTGGGTGAGGGGGGCTCTAGGGGCAGGTAGGTAGTTACCTGAGTTGCTGGGTGAGGGGGCTCTGGGTAGGGGCAGGTAGGTAGTTACTTGAGTTGCTGGGTGAGGGGGGTTGCTCTGGGTAGGGGCAGGTAGGGTAGTTACCTGAAGTTGCTGGGTGAGGGGGGCTCTGGGTAGGGGACGGTAGGTATGTTAGTTACCTGAGTTGCTGGGTGAGGGGGGCTCTGGGTAGGGAAGGTGGTAGTTACCTGAGTTGGCTGGGTGAGGGGGGTTCTGGGTAGGGGCAGGTAGGTAGTTACCTGTTAGTTGCTGGGTGAGGGGGCTCTGGTTAGGGCAGGTAGGTAGTTACCTGAGTTGCTGGGTGAGGGGGGTTTGGGGTAGGGCAGGTAGGTAGTTACCTGAGTTGCTGGGGGTGAGGGGGCTCTGGGTAGGGGGCAGGTAGGTAGTTACCTGATTTGTTGCTGGGTGAGGGGGGTTCTGGTAGGGGCAGGTAGGGTAGTATACCTGAGTTGCTGGGGTGAGGGGGGTTCTGGGTAGCGGGCAGGTAGGTAGTTTACCTGAGTTGCTGGGTCTGAGGGGGGTCTGGGTAGGGGGGCAGGTGTAGTTACCGAGTTGCTGGGTGAGGGGGGTTCTGGGTAGGGGCAGGTAGTAGTTACCTGAGTTGCTGGGTGAGGGGGGCTTCTGGTAGGCGGCAGGTAGTTTACCTGAGTGCTGGGTGAGGGGTTGGTAGGGGCAGGTAGTAGTTACCTGAGTTGCTGGGTGAGGGGGGTTCTGGGTAGGGGCAGGTAGGTAGTTAGAGTTGCTGGTGAGGGGGGTTCTGGGTAGGGCAGGTAGGTAGTTACCTGAGTGCTGGGTGAGGGGGGTTCTGGGTAGGGGCAGGTAGTGTAGTTACCTGAGTTTGCCTGGTGAGGGGGGTTCTGGGTAGGGGCAGGTAGGTAGTTACCTGAGTTGCTGGGTGAGGGGGGTTCTGGTAGGGGCAGGTAGGTAGTTACCTGAGTTGCTGGTGAGGGGTCTCTAGGGGCAGGTAGTAGTTACCTGAGTTGCTGGGGTGAGGGGGGTTTGGGTAGGGGCAGGTAGGTAGTTACCTGAGTTGCTGGGTGAGGGGGCTTTGCGGCTGTACTGGTGCAGGTGAGAGAACAGGCTGACTTTGTAGCACATAGTCGGATCGTTTAGAGG
>NW_019943293.1:86259-94391 GCF_002910315.2 Salvelinus sp. IW2-2015 | reverse complement strand
CTGTAGGCAGCTCCAACAACAACCATATTCTGTACTGTAGGCCGGTCAACAACCACCATATTATCTGTACTGTAGGCCAGCTCAACAACCAACCATATTCTGTACTGTAGGCCGGCTCAACAACCAACCATATTCTGTACTGTAGACCAGCTCAACAACCAACCATATTCTGTACTGTAGTCCGGCTCAGAGAACATGAGAGAAAAACCAGGAAACGCCTAGTAGAACATCGTGTACGGCCGTTCAATACAGACTGAACATCACCGTTTCATCATGTATCAACATGTATGATTTTACAGGGAGCTCCAACAGTATTGGGACAGTGACATGTTTTATTGTCTTGGCTCTGTACTTCAGCACTTTGGATTTAAAATGATACAATGACTATGAGGTTATTCAACTGCAGACTGTCATCTTTAATCTGAGGGTATGTTCATCCATATTGGGTGAATCGTTTAGAAATTACAACTATTTTCTACATAGTCCCCCGAATTTTTAGGGCACCACAACAGTATTGGGAAAAATTCCCTTATGTGTATTGAAGTAGTCAAACATGAAGTATTTGGTCCAAATATTCATAGCATGCAATGGTTACATAAATCTTGATGGATGCATTTTTAGTTTGTTTTGGTTGTGTMTCAGATTATTTTGTGAATAATGATGAGTTATTGTAATGGTGAGAGGTTAGCATGTCTTGGGGGGGAGGGTTATGATATTTGTGCGTTGGTAATGTTCTCACACCTCATTATTCACAATTAATTCAGGAATATCCGTAATCATGGTAACATCCACATTAATGTAGAAGTGTTTCGAAAACATTCTATTCTTCTTTAGAAATAAATGTGACAAAAAAAATTGACACAATACATTATTTAACATTTCATTTCTATTGGGCACAAAATAATCTGAAACACAACCAAAACAAACAGCAAACACATTTGTAGAGTCACAAGCTTGATGTAATCATTGCCTTCTAGGAATATGGGACTAAATACTAAACTTTTTACTTTTCAATACTTTTGCTCCCCTAAAAATAGGGTGGGGACTATGTACAAAAAGTGCTGTAAATTTCTAAACAGTTCACCCGATACAAATGTCATTATCTCAGGAAGGGAGGTCAGATGGTGGGGGTCATGACATGAACAGCCTTGAGCAAAACAAKACAGACGGTAAAAAAAATATTTAACAAATGAACGGCACACAAAGCATAAGGCCAGACCTTGATACTTAATACCTTTTTAGAGGCGCCGTGCAGTAGCGTCTGAAAGAAATGTGAGGTACAGAATAGAAGCAATTGCGGTGAGACATGGAGGTAGGTTAGTGACGTGAGGTGAGGTAGGGCTGGTTGCCTGACAATTCCCTGTGTTCCATCTATGACTTCCTCTACACCTTATCCAAAGTTTCCCCTACCATTTACATTTACGTCATTTAGCAGACGCTCTTATCCAGAGCGACTTACAAATTGGAAAGTTCATACATATTCATCCTGGTCCCCCCGTGGGGAATGAACCCACAACCCTGGCGTTGCAAGCGCCATGCTCTACCAACTGAGCCACACGGGACCACGGGACTACCAATATATAACATCCAAAATGTTGGCTAGAAAGGCACACCGGATGTTGATTTGGGGAGGTGTGCGCTTCGCATGAAAAATAATACAAGGGAAACACTCTTGACAATCTACTGAGATCGGCTAATCTCAGTGGTACTGGTAAATTAGTCAKGTAGTGCCTTGAGGACAGAGAGCAGCACGTTGTAGAAGGGGAATAACATGCCACAAACCTGTTGTCTCTCCAACTTCTTGGCCAGTCTTTTCACCACTGCAGGGTCGTCCACCTGGACATGRTCKGGAAGTCTCTTCACCACTAACAGGGACAGGAAGCAACAAATGACAAACTACTACTACTGCAGCAACATGTATACCACTATAAAGGCACCATGTATACAACTACTAATGCATGTAAACTACTACATGTATACTTAAATAAATATGTATAATTTATACAGTCGACTACAGAGGCACCTGGCCTGACATGAACTAATGAACTGCCCCCTAGGCACAGCCTGGCCTGGCATGAACTAATGAACTGCCCCCTAGGCACAGCCTGGCATGAACTAATGAACTACCCCCTAGTCACAGCCTGAACTAATGAACTGCCCCCTAGTCACAGCCTGGCCTGTGCACGAACTGCCCTAAGTCACAGCCTGGCATGAACTAATGAACTGCCCTAGTCACAGCCTGGCCTGGCATGACTTCTGCCCCCTAGTCACAGCCTGGCTGGCATGAACTAATGAACTGCCCCCTAGTCACAGCCTGGCATGAACTAATGAAACTGCCCCTAGTCACAGCCTGGCCTGGCATGAACTATGAACTGCCCCTAGTCACAGCCTGGCCTGGCCTGAACTAATGAACTGCCCCTAGTCACAGCCTGAAACTAATGAACTGGCCCCTAGTCACAGCCTGGCCTGGCAGAACGTAACTGCCCCTAGTCACAGCCTGGCATGAACTAATGAACTGCCCCCTAGTCACAGCCTGGCCTGGCATGACATGAACTGCCCCTAGTCACAGCCTGGCCTGGCCATGAACTAATGAACTGCCCCTAGTCACAGCATGAACTACTGAACCGCCTAGTCACAGCCTGGCCTGGCATGAACTAATGAACTGCCCCTAGTCACAGCCTGGCCTGGCATGAACTAATGAACTGCCCCCTAGTCACAGCCTGGCCTGGCATGAACTAATGAACTGCCCCTAGTCACAGCCTGGCATGAACTAATGAACTGCCCCCTAGTCACAGGCCTGGCATGAACTAATGAACTGCCCCCTAGTCACAGCCATGAACTAATGAACGCCCCTAGTCACAGCCTGGCCTGGCATGAACTAATGAACTGCCCCTAGTCACAGCCTGGCCTGCATGAACTAATGAACTGCCCCTAGTCACAGCCTGGCCTGCCTGACTAATGAACTGCCCTAGTCACAGCCTGGCCTGCATGAACTGCCCCTAGTCACAGCCTGGCCTGGCATGAACTAATGACCTGCCCCCTAGTCACAGCCTGGCCTGCATGAACTAATGAACTGCCCCCTAGTCACAGCCTGGCCTGATGAACTAATGAACTGCCCCTAGTCACAGCCTGGCCTGGCTGAACTAATGAACTGCCCCCTAGTCACAGCCTGGCCTGGCATGAACTAATGAACTGCCCCTAGCACAGCCTGGCATGAACTAATGAACTGCCCCTAGTCACAGCCTAAACTAAATGAACTGCCCCTAGTCACAGCCTGGCCTGGCAATGAACTGCCCCTAGTCACAGTGGCCTGAACTAATGAACTGCCCCCTAGTCCACATCGCATGAACTAATGAACTGCCCCCTAGTCACAGCCTGGCCTGGCATGAACTAATGACTGCCCCTAGTCACAGCCTGGCCTGGCATGAACTAATGAACTGCCCCTAGTCACAGGCCTGGCCTGCATGAACTAATGAACTGCCCCTAGTCACAGCCTGGCCTGGCATGAACTAATGAACTGCCCCCTAGCACAGCCTGGCATGAACTAATGAACTGCCCCCTAGTCACAGCCTGAACTAATGAACTGCCCCCTAGTCACAGCCTGGCCTGGCACGAACTGCCCCCTAGTCACAGCCTGGCATGAACTAATGAACTGCCCCTAGTCACAGCCTGGCCTGGCATGAACTGCCCCCTAGTCACAGCCTGGCCTGGCATGAACTAATGAACTGCCCCCTAGTCACAGCCTGGATACTAATGAACTGCCCCCTAGTCACAGCTTGGCCTGGCATGAACGACTTGACCGCCTAGTCACAGGCCTGGCCTGGCATGAAACTAATGAACTGCCCCTAGTCACAGCCCGGCATGACTATGAACTGCCCCTAGTCACAGCCTGGCATAACTAATGAACTGCGCCTAGTCACAGCCTGGCCTGGCAAACGAACTGCCCCTAGTCACAGCCTGGCATGACTAATGAACTGCCCCCTAGTCACAGCCTGGCCTGGCATGAACTGCCCCCTAAGTAACTGAGACGCAGTGATCAGATAACCCTCTTTCTCCGTGTTTTCTCTTCGCCTTTGGCGCCCCCCTCCATTCTTGGCCGCTTCGTTTAAAACGCAAGAGCGCTTTTGCCTCCTTCTAACCAGCAAGAAACAACAAACTATTTCACGAGACCCTGTCTGGTACCTCACGCGTTTCCCCACAGCACCAACTCTGTCTTCACCCCACCAGCCCCCCGCCCCCGCCTCCCAGAATCAAATGGATCACGCAATAAGGGGAAAGGGGTCCACTTTTTTGTCCCCAAACTTCCTCCTAACTTGTACAGACTATCCTGAATTCTTTCTTGGGTTTTTGGGGGGCTTGGTGGAAGGGGACGCAATATTCAAACGGTGGGTCACAATTCTTCGTAAAATTTCAGCGGAACTCCTCGGGATGTCGGTGGCTCACATTAGTTCATTGGGTCGGTGTCCGTGTGGGTTTGGGATTCCATCTTGGCCATGTAGGTTTGTTTTGCATGGCTTGAAATTGCATTTGGGAATGAACCGGGCTGATTCTCAGGCTGAGCATGTGCCTGCTGGAATTGGAACGGTTTTCAGTATGTTTAGAGGGTTTACCCCAGAAGAAGAACGACTGCCCTCTCGTTGAATGCGCGGAAGTTCAAGGCGACGGATATGGTTGGTTTTCACTAGATAAAGTCAAAGTCAAAATGGATATCGTAAAAAGGAGGAAATTAAATGAGCTTTTTGGTCTTCATTTTAGGTAAGGGAGTCATAGGTTGCAGGTTGTGTTTTATGGGTTAAGGTTAGGAATTGGTTTAACAATGATTTTAGGGGGAATTAACCATCTTTTGATGATGTTCGGAAGTTTCTAGTGTATGTTAAATGGACTTTGGGTCTGTCTTGGGTGTAGGGGTTTGAGTTAAGATGTTATTGGTTAGGTGTGGTGTAGTGGTGATATTGGATATGTTGTTGGATATTGGCAGGTCATTGTGTTGGATGGGGTATGGTGTTGGAGGTTAGTTTTTGTTTGAGGGTGAGGACGGTGTTTGTGTGTGGTTGATAATTGGGTTTTGTATTCGTGGAGTTTGTGAGCGAAAAGGGTTTTTAATAGTGGTAGGTATTAGTTGTTTGGTTATATGTATATAGCTTATTGCTAACAGTGATGTCACATTATTTCAAGGGTGAGGGCTTTAAGGGAATGGGAATGACTCATTGCGTGTTGTGAAATTTTAAGAAGGATTGTTAAATTTAAATAAGTTATGGAAATTTATAATTTGATCAGTTATAAGATGCAATTAAATTGAATGTTGTTACGATGATATGCTTATAGGATGAAAAGAATAAGTGGAGGGAATGAAGTGATAGGAAGGATAAAGCGATGACATCGGAGGGACTTCAAGAACTATTTGCAGTGTTTATATGTATGTTGTTGAGGGTTTGATTAAAGATGTGAAGAAGCGGGCGTGTTTTGCTGATATTTTACCTTGATAAAGGCTTATTTAATATGTGATATTCATGTTTCTGTTAATTAAGGTTTTTAGTTTGAGGGGGAGAAGAGTGGAGATTTTTCAGAAGATGGGAAAAAATATGAATGAAGGTGTGTTTAGTATAAGATCATCACAAAATAGTGAGAGGATATGTTGGTATGTGAGAAGATTATGTATTTGTATAAGTTATTGAAAATCGTGATTTATTTATGCTAGTTAAAGTCGTATTAGCTGCTGGTAATAGTACTAATAGAGTCCCAGCAGGTATATGACGGTCATCAAGCAAACTCATTGGACGTTTCTTCCAGTTCGTGCTGCATGACTGGAAGAATTGCAAAATGCTGAAGCTGGAGACTTATATTTCGCCTCACTACTTTAAACATCCGCTATTGAGGAGCTACAATCACTGCAGTGTACATAGCCATTGTACGGGTTTGTGGAAACAACAATAGACGAGGCAGTGGGATACCGGTATGTCCACCGTCTGCAGGGTCAGAAGAGAGCTAGTAACGGTCGAAACCACCGATTGCAGGTCAGAAGAGAGCTAGTAAGGTCGAAACCCCGAAAAATTCTGCAGGTGAAAGAGCTAGTAAGGTCGAACCACGATCTGCAGGGTCAGAAGAGAGCTAGTAGGTCGAAAGCACCGATCTGCGGGTAGAAGAGAGGTAGTAACGGTCCGAAACCACCGATCTGGAGGGTCAGAAGAGAGCTAGTACCGGTGAAACTCCACGGATTGCAGGGTCAGAAGAGAGCTAGTAACGGTCGAACCGGCACGATCTGCAGGGTCAGAAGAGAGCTAGTCAACGGTCGACCACCGAATTCAGGGTCGAAGAGAGCTAGTAACGGTGAACCACAATCTTGCAGGGTCAGAAGGAGGCTAGTAACGGTCGAAACCCAGTCTGGAGGGTCAAGAGAAGAGCTAGTACGGTCGAAACGCACCAATCTGCAGGGTCAGAAGAGAGCTAGTACACGGTCGAAACCACGATTGCAGGGTCAGCAAGAGAGCTAGTAAACGGTCGAAACCACCGTCTGCAGGGTCAGAAGTCGAGCTAGTAACGGTCGACACACGATCTGCAGGGTAGAAAGAGAGCTAGTTTAACGGTCGAAACACGATCTGGAGGGTCAGAGAGAGTAGTAACGGTCGAAACCACCGATTGCAGGTCACAGAGAGCTAGTAAGGTCCGATAACCACGATTGGAGGGTCAGAAGCGAGGCTAAGTAACGGTCGAAACACGAGCTGGAGGGTCAGGACAGAGAGCTAGTAACGGTCGAAACCACCGATCTGCAGGGTCAGAAGAAGAGCTAGTTAACGGTCGAAACACCGATCTGGCGGGTCAGAAAGAGAGCTTAGTTCGGTGAAAACGCACGATTCTGGAGGGTCAGAAGAGAGCTAGCGGTGAAACACGATCTGCAGGGTCGAAGAGAGCTAGTAAGGTCGAAACGCACCGATTGGCAGGGTCAGAAGAGAGCTCGTAACGGTCGAAACGATTGCAGGGTTCAGAGGAGAGCTAGTAAGGTGAACGACCGGATCTGCAGGGTCAGAAGAGAGTAGTAACGGTCGACTAGACGTAAATTATTTCTGCACCTGTAATAAATCTGAAATTATGTGTATGAGACAAACATTTGTTAGGTTTTATATCTTGGGAATAACCATAATTGGACAATTATTTGAAAGACAAGAAATGCATTAATGTTTTCCCAGTAATTTGAATGGAAATATTACATGTTTGACTATCCTCTGGTTGTAGCAACCCGTTGCCTTTGGATGTGTGTCGATCAGATCGGTCAACAGCTCAGTCCCTATTGTACGGTCATTGGTTTTAACATAGTGGTCCAGTGCCTTTGTCTATGCTCTCTGATATACATTGCTGAATTTCACAATACCACACATGATGACAGTGGTTTCTAAAAGCCCGTTTTGGGATAGGTGTTTTAATTGTTTTTTTTTTACAAAAATTTGAGTGATTATGACTTATTTGAAATTGTCAGTATTAAATTGAACATGCATGTATTACCTTTAATGGCAAATTTAATACGACTCCAATTTCGTCATGTTAGAAGTCGGACCACTTTTAATGGAAGACCAAACAGAATGGTGTGACGTTTCTGATAGAATGTACCGGACATAGTTTAATGAAAAGAGCAAAACATGGATGGTGGTGAAAGTTCTATAGAATGTACGGACATATTCTAATGAACGCCCAAACGAATGGTTGAAGTTCTATAGAATGTACAGACCATATTTCAATCGAAAAGACCAAAAGGATGTGTGAGTTCTCAGAATTACCGGACCTCTTCTAATGAAGACGCAAACAGGATGGTGGTGAGTTATAAGAATGTACTGGGACATATTCCTAATGCAAGACCAAACAGAATGGTGTGGAGTTCTATAGAATGTCGGATCATATTCTATGAAAGACCAAAGCAGATGGTGTGAAGTTATATAGAATGTACTGGACAATATTCTAATGTAAGAACAAACAGGATGGTGTTGAGTTTATAGAATGTACAGACATATTCTATATGTAAAGACCAGAACGGATGGTGTGAGTTCTATAGAATGTCGGACCAATTCTAATGACGACAAACAGGAATGGTGTGAGTTCTACTAGAATGTAACGGACCATATCTCTAATGAAAGACCAAACAG
>NW_019943293.1:76687-86234 GCF_002910315.2 Salvelinus sp. IW2-2015 | reverse complement strand
TGACATGAACTAATGAAACTGCCCTAGTCACAGCCGCTGCATTGAACTTATGAACTGGCCCCCTAGTCACAGCCTGGCCTGCTATGAACTAATGAACTGCCCCCTAGTCACAGCCTGGCCGGCATGAACTAATGAACTGCCCCTAGTCACAGCCTGGCCTGACATGAACTAATGAACTGCCCCTAGTCACAGCCTGGCATGAACTAATGAACTGCCCCTAGTCACAGCCTGGCCTGCATGAACTAATGAACTGCCCCTAGTCACAGCCTGGCCTGGCATGAACTAATGAACTGCCCCCTAGTCACAGCATGAACTAATGAACCCCCTAGTATCACAGGCATGGCCTCAAGACTAATGAACTGCCCCTAGTCACAGCATGAACTAATGAACTGCCCCCCAGTCACAGCTTGCCTGAACTAATGAACTCCCCCTAGTCACAGCCTGGCATGAACTAATGAACTGCCCCCTAGTCACAGCCTGGCATGAACTAATGAACTGCCCCCTAGTCACAGCCTGGCCTGCATGAACTAATGAACTGCCCCCTAGTCACAGCCTCCTGAGAACAATGAACTCCCCCTAGTCACAGCCTAACTAATGAACTGCCCTAGTACACATGAACCAATGAACTGCCCCCTAGTCACAGCCTGGCCTGACATGAACTAATGAACTGCCCCCTAGTCACAGCCTGAACTAATGAACTGCCCCCTAGTCACAGCCTGCCTGGCATGAACTAATGAACTCCCCTAGTCACAGGCCTGAAACTAATGAACTGCCCCCTAGTCACAGCATGAACTAATGAACTGCCCCCTAGTCACAGCCTGGCCTGGCATGAACTAATGAACTGCCCCTAGATCACAGCCTGACATGAACTAATGAACTGCCCCTAGTCACAGCCTGGCCTGACATGAACTAATGAACTGCCCCCTAGTCACAGCCTGGCATGAACTAATGAACTGCCCCCTAGTCACAGCCTGGCCTTCCATGCATGAACTGCCCCCTAGTCACAGCCTGGCCTGGCATGAACTAATGAACTGCCCCCTAGTCACAGCCTGGCCTGGCATGAACTAATGAACTGCCCCCTAGTCCACAGCACAGCCTGGCCTGGCATGAACTAATGAACTGCCCCCTAGTCACAGCCTGGCCTGGCATGAACTAATGAACTGCCCCCTAGTCACAGCCTGGCCTGACATGAACTAATGAACTGCCCCCTAGGCACAGCCTGGCCTGGCATGAACTAATGAACTGATTCCCTTTTGCGTGGTTGGGATGGGGGGGGGTGTTATTCTATGTATGTTGTATTAATTGACTCTACGTATTTACCAGTATGTGAAAGCATCAGAACTCTAATTGTCCAAGTCAAATTTCCCTTCTGAAACAAAGTTTATCATATGATACATCATAAATCAACAAGGTGCTGCAGAGGTCCACCAGCAGCTGTTGTACCTGGGTTTAGTTCACTGAGAGGGGCTTTGGTCTTGATGCTGGAGGACGAGGAGCCCGGTTGTTTAGAGGCCCTGTCAGTCTCCTGCCTGGCTCTCCTCTCTGCCTTCAGCTCAGCTTTGCTCTTGGCTGGCTTGTCTGCCGGGGAGGGGACGGGAGAGGAGTGGAAGGGAGCTGAGGCAGGCACAGGTATTGGTGCAGAGGCAGGGGCAGGCAATGCTGAGGGAGCTGGGGAAACAGACAGAGTTGGTGAACAAACCAATGAAGTGGATGGAGCAACATGAATCATAGGTAAATAGATCAATGACAAAGCTAGCAGTTTATGAAAATTAGTAAACAACTATTGGTATTTGTTTTTCAAAGATATTGAAATGATACAATCAGACCTTGCAAAATTCCCGGAACGTTCATTTAAATTCCCTGGTTTTCCAGATATCCTGGTTGAAGATTCCAGATTTTCCTGCATATTCCCTCCTGATTCCAGGAAACCTCCAACTAGGATTTCAGGAAAAACCAGGGAATTTATAGAAATTTCCCAGAATTTTGCAATCCTAAAAATAGGACCACACTGATGATGGTGCAAAAAAATGGTATGACACGACGATATCGATAGCATTAGACCAGGCTATAATACAACACCTTTCTGTGTTGCCACAGGTCGTGGTGGCAACAGGGACACAGGTGTTTTTTCCTTCTCTGTTTCTGACGGGCCCTTCTCATCCTTCCTTTCCTTCTGTTTCTTCTGTTGTTTCTTCTGTTTCCTCAGCCGTTGCTTCTCCTCTTTGGTTAACTCCTTCCCTTCATTCTAATAGGTGATGTGAAAGGGGGAAACCATTTAAATTCAAATCACTTTTTTGACAGCATCCCTTTTGATATACAGGGTCAGTAGCTATATACAGGGACAGTTCCAGGGTCAGCTTTAACCAGAATAGAAAGAGGAGTGGAAGGCCCCGGTGCACAACTGAGCAAGAGGACAAGTACATTAGAGTGTCTAYTTTGAGAAACAGACYCCTCACAAGTCCCTCAACTGGCAGCTTCATTAAATAGTACCCACAAAACACCAGTCTCAACATCAACAGTGAAGAGGCAACTCCGGGATGCTGTGTAATTCCCCCCAAATTTGATGTGGTCAAAACATCAACTTGTGCGATGTCGTGACAAATACTACATATAACCTACACTGAGTAGACAAAACATTAGGAACACCTTTCTATGACAAAGACTGACCAGGTGAAAAGCTATGATCCCTTATTGATGTCACTTGTTAAATCCACTTCAAGATCTGTGTAGATGAAGGGACAGTTTCCCGTGTGTATCAAACATGGTCCACCACCCAAAGGACTTCCAGACAACTTGACTCAACTGTGGGAAGCGTTGGAGTCAACATGGGCCAGCATCCCTGTGGAACGCTTTCGACGCCTTGTCGAGTCCATGKCCTGACAAATTGAGGCTGTTCTGAGGGCAAGTGGGGGGGGTGCAACTCAATATTAGGAAGGTATTCTTAATGTTTTGTCCACTCAGTGCACACTCAGTGTACATTTAATTAGATATGGCAAAATAATTCAATATCTTAAATTTAGGATGATAGTAAATGAAGCAAACGCACAGATATTTTCAATACTCACACATATTTCTCACTAGTTAAACCATTGATATATATATATTGTAAATGCTCCTAAGCCATTGATCCTGACTCTGTTCCATTACACACGTTTTTTGTACGGTTGAGTTTTGTTAAGAGCCCCAACGCTCGGTCTGAACATTAACACGCATTGCTTGCGTTACGGTTTTGGGAGCATAAGGGCCTTATCTTTCATATTCTAAAGAGGGTCTAGTGTAAGGACCCTGGGTTTATAAGCGCGGAAATCGACTCTGCCGCACGAGCATGCTTTTGCGGCACAGTCGATAGCGCGCTGGACTTCGGGCTAGAAGGTCGAGGGTTCGAGACCTACTCCCTGCTGTTTCATTACAATATCATCAAGATGTAAATAAAATAATACTTTTAAAAAATGTGTTTTTAAATAAGGTATAATTGATACACACCTTCATAGATGGGTTAACTGACGAAGTCACGAAAACGATGCGCATGTTTTTAAACGGGGCAGAAGTCTGAGTTTTTGTGAGTCTGGACTGGCCAGATAGCTACCAACGATGACAACTGCCATGTGTGGAATCGTAAGCGACTCGTTTCAGCTAGTTTCATCTTGCTCTTGATACCATGTCTTGTTTGAGGTGTTTTGACTGATTTCATGTCAACGCTAATATGACAAAAATTCACTAGCTAGCTAGCTAACCAACTGTAACAATGTATTTGAGAGACAACAAGTGGTCATTGTGCAAATGTATTTATGTTTTCAATAAACATTTGGAGACGCAATATAGTTTACATGTTGTCAACAATCTAAACTAACCCGTTCCGTTCTGCCCCATAGTTGTGCATGATTCGGTCTTGTTGTTAAACAACCAGCCTGTCTATAGGGTTAGTGTTCCCACACGGCCATATCGCCGTGTCACATCGCTTGTTTACAGAAGACAGAAAGACAAGACATAGGTGGCCACCTGTGCTAACTCGCTCTCAAAAAAAAAAAATGCTTATTTTTGTGCAGTTTTGTGCTGCTACCATGTTGTTTTGCTACTATGCTGTGTTGTCATGTGTTGCTGCCTCGCAATGTTTTCATGTGTTGCTGCCTCGCAATGTTTTCATGTGTTGCTGCCTCGCAATGTTTTCATGTGTTGCTGCCATGCTATGTTTTCATGTGTTGCTGCCATGCTATGTTGTCGTCTTAGGTCTGTATGTAATGTTGTCTCTCTTGTCGTGATGGTGTTCTTTTGTCCTATATTATATATATTTTTTTTTTCATCCCCCGTCCCCGCAAGAGAGGCATTTTGCCTTCTGGTAGGCTGTCATTGCAAATAAGGAATTGTTCTTAACTAACTTGCCTTGTTAAATAAAGGTTATATATAATTAAAAAAAAATACAAATATCTAGCATTCTCCGTACACCGGTGTGTAAGTGTAACTGGAGACGAAGTGTAGTTGGTAAACTGGAGGCTCACACCGCTTGCGGATCTGTGCAAAACTGCTACAGTAAGTGTATATCGCTGATATGAAAGACAAGGGGCATAATATCAGCATATGTTTTGAAAACCGGTTTGAAAGCGATGATTGACGTTTCTCGAAATGTTAAAAAGACAGCGTCGGGAAATTGTAGTTCACACGGAGCCATCAGTGTAGGAATGTAAGATCTGAAAACTACATATGGAGAAGAATGGTTTTCAAGAGCTAATACCGACCGTACCCTTACGCTTGTTTACAATGAGCTGCACTAGGGTATGAACACAATCACGGTTACACGCTGTGAAGCCGGCGTGAGACATTGGTCGGGAAAACGTACCTCAATGCAGGGATGGGATATGCCACTGTACTCCAAATTTGACCTTTATCCACACTGTTCCATTGAGAAGATTGAAATACTGCGAGTTGTTCCAGAAAACTACCCTTTTCATCCTCATGCAAAGCTAACAGTAGCCACCTCAGCCATTTTGGAACGGCAGTGTCAGCCAATCAGCTCCTTTGTTGTTCAACGCAACATGACCCGGGCAAATCCCATCCCTGCATTGAAGTATGTTTTTTCGACCCATATCTAAAACGCCCGCCCCTATGGTTTCTTAATGTAACCATGATCGCGTTCCAACCACAGTGCAGCTCAGTGTAAACAAGTGTAAAGGTACGGTCGGTATGAACTCACAAGCACAATTTAACCAGGCGCTCTAGACCAGGGCGTCCATAGAGGGTCTGTGCATCAGGCTGAACGTCCGACGCCCCTTAAAGTGAAACATATTGTATAAGAAATATCATGTCGTTTTTGTTCTCGGATTTAAAATAATTCGGTACATTGTCTCAGTATTTGAATATACTTACTTTTGAGCGTGTGATATTATCTTTGTTGTCAGGGCCATCTGTAACGCAATGAATACAGTGTGGTGATGAGGATGACACATAACGGTAAAAGTTGCACCTGCATCCAGCTGTAACAATGCTATCTTCATCTTGCTAGTTAGCCATGTGCTAGCTAAACAGTGATATCTTACAGGAGAACTAACGTTAACTAGCTAGCTATAGCACTTTTACTATGGTGTTGTTTTAAATAAATCTTATTTTTTATGGTGGGCTCATGAATCAAACCAATGTGAATGACGCAATATTCTTCAGTAACATGTAACGGTGGTGACTAAAGCTACAATGACTTCTCAGGCTAGTTAGCCAGCAATGCTAACCACAACACCTACCCACAATGACTGGTGTAGCTAGTTAACATTTACTATAAGGCACACAAGCTGACACGTCAGGTTACTCCGTGATATTTCAACCAGAGCTGTAGCTATAGTCGATGTATTGACAGCTGTCATTCTTTTCAGACTCACCCGGTTCTCCACAGTCTGCCATGTTTACGATAGTTTCAGCAGGAAATTCCCGCAAATGGAAAAGAGTCAGAATTAGTGCGGGGGGGAAAGACAGTGCCCTCTTGCGGTTGAAGTTAACGGGTCTCACAAGCAACTACAAATTCGGTATTTGTTGAGGGCATTTTCACTATTTTTTATAAACTGTCACTCATCTGACTTCCCGGTATTCATGGTTCTCACAGACAGTAGTGTAAAGTACTTAAGTAAAACTACTTTAAAGTACTACTTAAGTAGTTTTTGGGGTATCTGTACTTTGCTATTTATATTTTTGACTACTTTTACTTTTACTTCACTAAATTCCWAAAGAAAATAATATACTTTTTACTCCATACATTTTCCCTGACACCCAAAAGTACTCTTTACATTTTGAATGCTTAAAAGGACAGGAAAATAGTTKAATTTACACACTCCTCTGTCCAGTGTCTGTGTTCTTTTGCCCATTTTAATCTTTTATTTTTATTGGCCAGTCTGAGATATGGGTTTTTCTTTGCAACTCGAAGGAGGCCAGCATCCCGGAGTCGCCTCTTCACTGTTGATGTTGAGACTGGTGTTTTGCGGGTACTATTTAATGAAGCTGCCAGTTGAGGACTTGTGAGGCGTCTGTTTCTCAAACTAGATACTCTAATGTACTGGTTCTCTTGCTCAGTTGTGCACCGGAGCCTCCCACTTCTCTTTCTATTTTGGTTAAAGACAGTTTGCGCTGTTCTGTGAAGGTAGTAGTACACAGCGTTTTATGAGATCTTCAGTTTCTTGGCAATTTCCCGCATGGAATAGCCTTCATTTCTCAGAACAAGAATAGACTGACGAGTTTCAGAATAAAGTTCTTTGTTTCTGGCCATTTTGAGCCTGTAATCGAACCCACAAACGCTGATGCTCCAGATACTCAACTAGTCTAAAGAAGGCCAGTTTTATTGCTTCTTTAATCAGGACCACAGTTTTSAGCTGTGCTAACATAATTGCAAAAGGGGTTTCTAATTATCAATTATCCTTATAAACTTGGATTAGCTAACTCTGTAGTGGGATCGACAGGCGTCTTGCCTCAGCCGGCTCGCCAGGCTCTCACGCTCCTGCCGGTTCGTTGGGCTTCCACGCCCCAACCGGCTTGCCCAGCGCCCATGTCTCGGCCAGTTCGCCCAGGTGGGACGCCGGCGCACCTAGAGGGGGAAGGGGGAGGGGGGGTACTGTCACATCTGCTCCCGCTCTTCCTCCCCCTGGCGCTTGAGGGCGCCAGGCTGCCCTGCATCACGTACTTCTATCATCATGGTTATTTCTGTCGTATAGATGAGCCATGTAAATGTGTTGTAAAACAATGAAGGATGTGAAAAACATGAATTATACAAATGTATAAACGATCTTATTTTGGTCATACGAGTAGTGTTCAAATAGTTACTGATATTATAATTTACTAGGCCTATACTATACATTACCAATGTGGAACTCAAACTTCGTGTAGTTTGTTAGCTTCGGGGCAACTTCTACTAATTCCCAATTCCTACTTGGTATTACCAGCATCCATTTGTAAATATAGCTTAAATTTAGCTAAGCTATAATGGTATAGTATGATAAATGTTTATATATTAAACCCTACTAAATGTGTTTAGTAACTTAAAAGGCAGTATACTGTAGCTATCTATCTAAGGACCAAAAGGAATCCCCATCATATTTCCAGATTTTATTTTCACAACACAACAACTTAATCCAAACATCAGCGATAAAAGCACAATCACATCTTTAATTCTTTCTTTTTCAAGCACAACAATAAACAAGACTGAAACATACAGTATGAAAAGGAAAAGGAATCCATGGATTACAAAATGTTGTTCATTAACACCTGGTTTATGTAGACACAAAAACACATGAACACCTGGCTTATGTAGACACAAAAACACATTAACACCTGATTTATGTAGACACAAAAACACATTAACACCTGATTTATGTAGACACAAAAACACATTAACACCTGAGTGGCTTGGTCCTACAGACATTGAGACAGTGAGGCTACTAAGCAGAGTTTACTCTCCTACAGACATGAGACATGATGTTACTAAGCAGAGTAGATTCTCATACAGACATTAGACAGTGAGGTACTAAGCAGAGTAGACTTCTCCTACAGACACTGAGACAGTTAGATACTAAGCAGAGTTTAGACTTCTCCCTACAGACACTGAGACAGTGGATGTAACTAAGCAAGTGCTCTCCTACAGACATAGGACAGTGATGTTACTAAGCAGAGTAGACTCTTCCTACCAGACATTGAGACAGTAGTTACTAGCAGAGTAGACTTCTCCTACAGACACTGAGACAGTGATGTTACTAAGCAGAGTAGACTTCTCCTTACAGACATCTGGACAGGATGTGGGATACTAAGCAGATGATAGACTTCTCCACAGACATTGAGACAGTGATGTACTAAGCAGAGTAGACTTCTCCTACAGACATTGAGACAGTGATGGTACTAAGCAGAGTAGACTTCTCCTACAGACATGAGACAGTGATGTTACTAAGCAGAGTAGACTTCTCCTACACGACTGAGACAGTGATGTTACTAAGCAGAGTAGACTTCTCCTACAGACATTGAGACAGTGATGGTACTAAGCAGATGTACTTCTCCTACAGACATTGAGACATATGACTAAAAGCAGATAGACTTCTCCTACAGACACTGAGACAATGATGGTTACTAAGCAGAGTAGACTTCTCCTACAGACATAGGGACAGTGATGTTACTAAGCAGAGTAGACTCTCCTACAGACATTGAGACAGTGATGTTACTAAGCAGAGTAGACTTCTCCTACAGACATGAGACAGTGAATGTTACTAAGCAGAGTAGACTTCTCCTACAGACATTGAGACAGTGATGTTACTAAGCAGAGTAGACTTTCTCCTACAGACATTGAGACAGTGATGTTTACTAAGCAGAGTAGACTTCTCCTACAACATTGAGACAGTAGGTACTAAGCAGAGTAGCTTCTCTACAGACATTGAGACAGTGATGTACTAACAGAGTGCTTCTCTACAGACATGAGACAGTGATGTACTAAGCGAGTAGACTTTTCCTACAGACATTAGACAGTGAGTACTAAGCAGAGTAGACTTCTCCTACAGACATGAACAGTGATGTGTACTAAGCAGAGTAGACTTCCCTACAGACATGAGACAGTGATTACTAAGCAGAGTAGACTTCTCCTACAGACATTGAGACAGTGATGTACTAAGCAGAGTAGACTTCTCCTACAGACATTGAGACAGTGAGTTACTAAGCCAGAGTAGACTTCTCCTACAGACATTGAGACAGTGATGGTACTAAGCAGAGTAGACTTCTCCTACAGACATGAGACAGTGATGTACTAAGCAGAGAGACTTCTCTACAGAATCTGAGACAGTGATGTACTAAGCAGAGTAGACTTCTCCTACAGACATGAGACAGTGAGTACTAAGCAGAGTAGACTTCTCCTACAGACATTGAGACAGTGATTACTAAGCAGAGTAGACTGAATGCTTTCTCCACAGACATAAACAGTGATGGTTAACTAACAGAAAAGAGCTTTCCTACAGACATGGAACGATGTCTAAGCAAGTGCCTCCCTGGACAGTATGTACTAAGCAGAGTAGACTTCTCCTACAGACATTGGACATGATGG
>NW_019943293.1:71365-76662 GCF_002910315.2 Salvelinus sp. IW2-2015 | reverse complement strand
TACTAAGCAGAGTAGACTTCTCCTACAGACATTGAGACAGTGATGGTACTAAGCAGAGTAGACTTCTCCTACAGACATTGAGACAGTGATGTTACTAAGCAGAGTAGACTTCTCCTACAGACATTGAGACAGTGATGTTACTAAGCAGAGTAGACTTCTCCTACAGACACTGAGACAGTGATGTTACTAAGCAGAGTAGACTTCTCCTACAGACATTGAGACAGTGATGTTACTAAGCAGAATAGACTTCTCCTATACTATCAGAGATACAAACAGCCAATCAACACAGCCCACCCCCAAGGACAGCTCCACCTCTTTCTCTCCCTCCTTTTTCCTAACCCCGTTCTTCTGTTGCTGTAACTGGGGACAGCTGTGTCCTGTCAATCCCCACTGACGGTCCGCAAGGCTGGATCTGTCCCGTGGGTCCCTGCCTGAAACGAAGATTACGTCCCAAATTGCACCCTATTCTCCACGGGCCCTGGTCAAAAGTAGTGCACTATCTAGGGAACAGGGTGTCATTTGAGACGCAGACCCGGCTAGAGGCTACTACAGCTCTACTGGTTAGCTAACTATCACACGTGTGTGGGCTGAAGGAGACGACATGAGGAACAGCGTTATCACCTGTTGGCTGGGCCACACACACATGCACGTCCTCTCTCACACACACACACACACGCACACGCACTCACACACACACACACACACACACTCACACTCACACACACTCACACTCACACACTCACACACTCACACACTCTCACACTCACACTCTCACACTCTCACACTCACACTCACACTCACACTCACACTCTCACTCTCACTCTCACTCTCACTCTCACTCACACTCACACTCACACTCACACTCACACTCACACTCACACTCTCACACTCACACACACAGAACCCAATCTGACTAATACATCTAAACATGTCCTCACTTGTTTTAGGCCTTCAGGGCAAAAAGTCTGAATAAAGTACATTTCTAAATTCCTTTAGTCCTCCAATGAAACACGTCATTCACTCTTTATAGCCCATTAGTTACTTCAACACAAAATCCTCTTCTCCGTTTGGTGCTCCAGTCCCCTTGTAACCACACACTTCCTTACATTCCATAACACCAGTATTCATATGGTGATATAAGGAAGCATGTCTTCACAGGAGGCAACAACAGGATCTCCTCCCCGACAGGCCAGGCCCCCCCCCCGGCCGGAGGACACAAAGCACCCTTTCATTACCGCACAGTCACAGGGCAGCGTGAGCAGACCCCTAACTGTCTCTGCCTAACAATGGTTAACTGTGAAGAAGAGAGTATAAGGCTGCATGCTTAAATGGAAACCTATTCCATATATAGTGCACTTATTTTGACCACAGCCCTATGGTCTCTGCTCAATTGTAGTGCCCTACACAGGGAATAGGGGGTCATATGAGACACAGTCCGGGTGATAGAGAGACAGAGAGAGAGAGAGAGACAGAGACAGAGAGAGAGAGAGAGCGAGACAGAGACAGAGAGAGAGACAGAGAGAGAGAGACGTAGAGATGTACCTGAAGTTCCCTCCATAATCAGTTTAAAATGAAAATATGTTGGTTAACCTGAATGTGATGTATGGAAGTAGCTAGTAGCAGGACTGGATCAAATAAAACATTTTGCTGTTAAATGTATGTGCATTAGAAGTAAGGTTGGAGCGGCAGGTAGTCTAGTGGTTAGAGCGTTGGGCCAGTAACCCGGAAGGTTGCTAGATTGAATCCCTGAGCTGACAAGTTAAAGATCTGTCATTCTGCCCCTAAACAAGGCAGTTAACCCACTGTTCCTAGGCCATCATTGAAAATAAGAATTTGTTCTTAACTGACTTGCCTAGTTAAAGAAAAGGTTCAATTAAAAAAAAGGTTAAATCTTGTTCAATTTACAAGTCTTAAATCTCTCTCTCTCTCTCTCTCTCTCTCTCTCTCTCTCTCTCTCTTGTCCTCTCGGCTCTCCTCCTCCCCTCGCCTCTCTTCTCGGTCCATCATGCTCTCTCTCTCCTCCTCTCGTCATCTCCTCTCTCTCTCTCTCTGCTCTCGTCTCATCTCGTCTCTCTCATCTCTTCTCTCTTCTCTTCTCTCTCACCCGGATCGCATCTCATATGACCCCCTAGTTCTCCGTGTAGGCCACTACAATTGAGCAGGGCTGTGTCAAAATAAGTGCAGTATATATAGGAATAGGTTTCCATTTAGTATGCCCAGCCTATCTATTGTCTCTTTCACTCTTCTATCACTGTTATTGCAACATAGCCTACATTGTTTCAGTCTAAGGAGGATAAATTGGATGGATAACATCAGTCGTAAGGAGGATAGAAGTATTGATGGATAACATCAGTCGCTAAGGAGGATAAGGTTTGATGGATAACATCAGTCTAAAGGAGGATAAGTTGGAATGGATAACGTCAGTCAAGGAGAATAAGTTGGATGATAACATCAGTCTAAGGAGGATAAGTTGGAGATGGAAACATTCAGTCTGTTAGGAGGATCAGTTGGATGGATAACATCAGTCTTAAGGAAGGATAAGTTGGATGCATAACAATCAGTCTAAGGAGGATAAAGTTGGATGGATAACATCAGTCTAAGAGAGGATAAAGTGGATGGATAACTCAGTCTAACGAGGATAACGTGGATGCATAACGTCAGTCAAGGAGGATAAGTTGCATGGATAAGCATCAGTCTGAGGAGGATAAGTTGGATGGCATAACATTCGTCTAAGGAGGGATAGTTGGATGGATAACACAGTCTAAGGAGGATAAGTTGGATGGATAATGTCAGTCTAAGGAGGATAAGGTTGGATGGAATTAGACGTCAGTCATAAAGGAGGATAAGTTGGATGGATAACATCAGTCTGAGGAGGATAAGTTGGGATGGATAACATCAGTCTAAGAGGATAAGTTGTGGATGGATAAGTTCAGTCTCAAGGAGATAAGTTGGATGGATAACTCAGCTAGAGGAGTAAGTTGGAGGATAACATCAGTCTAAGGAGGATAAGTTGGATGGATAACATCAGTCTAAGGAGGATAAGTTGGATGGATAACATCAGTCTGAGGAGGATCAGTTGGATGGATAACATCAGTCTAAGGAGGATAAATTGGATGGATAACGTCAGTCTAAGGAAGTTAAGTTGGATGGATAACATCAGTCTAAGGAAGTTAAGTTGGATGGATAATGCTGCAGCCATATTAGTTGACCGGCTGTCTGTCCTTTCCCTCGTGGTAAGTAACTTTAGACAGCATGTGTCTACATAACTCAGAGGGGTGAGGCTGGCTGACCTCTACCACATAAAGGTCATTTACCATGACTTCAACATTGAGATACCTGAAACCCCTGACAACAACCTATGACTCAATCTCAACAAACTAAACTGGCTTTAAGACAACTAAGACTGATGCAAGTATAGACAACGTTTAAATGTTACATGATAAAAAATGGTAAACAGTACATTTACAACACATATCATTTTCTGTACCTTTTCTGCGATTCACTGTCTCGTCCACATCCCAGAATCCTCCTCGTCTCCACTCGTAGTGTGTGTGTTTGTGTCAAAGTACCGGCACACACAGGCTGGTCTTAGGTAGAAGGCCATGCTGGCAGTCACTCCACTTTTCTAGACTGAGTCTATGCAGAGCAGGCTCCACTGAAAACACCATGCTTAAAATTCTACCTTAAATCCCACCTCTTCTCTTCTCTGCAACAAATTCTTAGAACCTAGAATGAATTCTAAGAACCTTCAAGAATCTAAAAGGACAATGACAAACCAACAGCAACTGACATGGTCCTCGCTTTCCTGCCACTCCACTGTAGATCAAAGACACAAACCTCAGCCTCAGGTAACAGAAGCATGCCTTCAGGCCCCCAGATTACACACTGGTTTTCCTCCAGAACGTCCCTCTCCTTTCCTAGAGAACGCCCCGCTCCTCTCTTCTCCTCTCCTCTCATCTCTTCTCCTCTTCTGTCCTACAGAACATCCTCTCCTGTCCTACAGAACACCCCGCTCCTCTCTTCTCCTCTCCTGTCCTACAGAACACCCCTCTCCTCTCCTCTGCGTCGCTCTGCGCTCTCCTCGTCTCTCTCCTCTCCTCTCCTCTCCTCCTCTCCTCTCCTCTCTCCTCTCTCTCCTCTCCTCTCCTCTCCTCTCCTCTCCTCTCCTCTCCTCTCCTCTCCTCTCCTCTCCTCTCCTCTCCTCTCTCTTCTCCTCACTGACAGACGGCGTCATGTCCTGCTACTGCTTCAGAGTGTCGTTGTCCCAACGTCCGTAAACACAGATAGAGAGACATCACCTAACAACTGTTCCAACACCTGCTGCCGGCCCCCCCGTCCATCCCGATCCCATTTCAAGCTCAAATGGACACAGCAAATCAAGGGGATTTGATGGTAGAGGGCACAGAACATGTGACTCAACTCAAAGCACTTTTCAATTATAAGTAGTTTAGTTTACATAGATTAAAGATTGTAAAAAATGACTCTCCACGTTACTTAAAGCAACTATCAGAAACACTTTTTTCACTCGGAAGCTTTTTACTTTTTATAAACTAACAAGCTAGAGACTTCCAGAGACAATAGTTTGAAAGTAATCAAAATAGCTCATTGTAACTAAAAAAATATTTACCTGAAAAAGCTGAACGATAACAGTTCATTGAACCCACAGGCCTCCTCTACCAGAATGTCTCCCCACACCTGGTGCACAACGCCAAACTAAATCACCACAATCTGACACAGTCACCAAACATCTAGGCCTCAACTTCAATTGAACACCCCGACAGATCTAGGATCCAGTTCAACTTCTCTCTCTCTTCTCCTCCTCTCTCTCTGCTCTCTCGTCTCTCTCTCGTGCTCGTCTCGTCTCTATCCTCTCTTCTATCTTCTCTTCCATCTCTCTTCTCCTCTTCCTCTCTCTCTCCTCTCTCTCTCTCTCATCGCTTTCTCCTCTCTCATCCTCTCTCTTCGTCTCTCCTCTCCTGTTGGCTCGCGCTCGGTCTCGGCTTACCTCCCAGCGTTGTACTCTCCTCTCTCTCTCGTCTTCTCACTCTTCGCTTCTCTCTCTCTTGGTCTTTCCTCTGCTTTTCTTCCCCTCCCATCATTCTCTATCTTCTTCTACCCTGTGCTGCTGTCCTCTCCTGCTGTAACTGTCCTCAACCTTTCCCTCTCACCCTCCGTGTCTCTCTCTCCTTCTCACTGTCGCTGGCTGCTGTTCTCTCTCGTCTTCCTCGTCGTAGTACCCAGGTGCCTCTGCTGTCGGTAACCGGATTCCTGATCACTTTGGATTGTGCCGATCAGAC
>NW_019943293.1:45692-70707 GCF_002910315.2 Salvelinus sp. IW2-2015 | reverse complement strand
GCTCAGAGGGGGGGACGAGTGGAAGACAGCGTTTAACACTCCGTTAGGGCATTTTGAATACCGGGTTTTGCCGTTCGGTCTCGCTAATGCTCCAGCTGTCTTTCAGGCATTAGTTAATGATGTACTGAGAGACATGCTGAAACATCTTTGTTTTCGTTTTACCTTGACGATATCCTGATTTTTTCACCGTCTCTCGAGATTCATGTTCAGCACGTTGACGTGTACTCCAGCAGCCTTTGTTAGAATTGTGTCTACGTGAAGGCTGAGAAGTGCGCCTTTCATGTCTCCTCTGTCACATTTCTCGGTTCTGTTATTTCCGCTGAAGGCATTCAGATGGATCCCGTAAGGTCCAGGCTGTCAGCGATTGGCCCGTTCCTAAGTCACGTGTCGAGTTGCAGCGCTTCCTCGGTTTCGCTAATTTCTATGCGCGTTTCATTCGTAATTTCGGTCAAGTGGCTGCCCTCTCACAGCTCTACTTCTGTCAAGTCTTGCTTTAAGTGGTCCGGTTCCGCCCAGGGAGCTTTTGATCTCCTCAAGAAGCGTTTTACATCCGCCCTCTATCCTGTTTACTCCTGACGTTCACTAACAATTCATTGTCGAGGTTACGCTTCAGAGGTGGGCGTGGGAGCCATTCTGTCCCAGCGCTTCCATTCTGACGATAAGGTCCATCCTTGCGCTTACTTTCCTCATCGCCTGTCGCATCGGAACGCAACTATGATGTGGGTAACCGCGAACTGCTCGCCATCCGTTAGCCATAGGCGAATGGCGACAGTGGTTGAAGGGGGCGACCGTTCCCTTTTGTCGTTTGACTGACCATAAGAACCTTGAGTACATCCGTTCGCCAAACGACTTAATGCACGTCAGCTCGTTGGGCGTTGTTTTTCGCTCGTTTCGAGTTCGTGATTTCCTATCGCCCGGGAAATAAGAACACCAAGCTGATGCCTTATCTCGTCTCTTTAGTTCTTCTGTGGCTTCTACCGACCCCGAGGGGATTCTCCCTGAAGGGCGTGTTGTCGGGTTGACTGTCTGGGGAATTGAGAGACAGGTAAAGCAAGCACTCACCCACACTGCGTCGCCCGCGCTTTGTCCTAGTAACTTCTGTTCGTTCCTGTTCTACTCGTCTGGCTGTTCTTCAGTGGCTCACTCTGCCAAGTTAGCTGGCCACCCCGGCGTTCGGGTACGCTTGCGTCTATTCGCCAGCGGTTTTGGTGGCCTACTCAGGAGCGTGACACGCGCCGTTTCGTGGCTGCTTGTTCGGACTGCGCGCAGACTAAGTCAGGTAACTCTCTCCTGCCGGTCGTCTCAGACCGCTTCCCATTCCTTCTCGACCATGGTCTCACATCGCCTTAGACTTTATTACGGTCTGCCTTCGTCTGCGGGGAAGATGTGATTCTTACGGTTATCGATAGGTTCTCTAAGGCGGCACATTTCATTCCCTCGCTAAGCTTCCTTCCGCAAAGGAGACGGCACAGATCATCATTGAGAATGTGTTCAGATTCATGGCTCCCGTTAGACGCCGTTTCAGACAGAGGTCCGCAATTCACGTCACAGTTTTGGAGGGAGTTCTGTCGTTTGATCGGTGCTTCCGTCAGTCTCTCTTCCGGGTTTCATCCCCAATCTAACGGTCAAGCAGAAAGGGCCATCAGTCGATTGTCGAATATTACGCAGCCTTTCGTTTCGAAACCCTGCGTCTTGGGCAGAACAGCTCCCCTGGGCTGAGTACGCTCATAACTCGTTTTGTCTGCTACCGGCCTATCTCCGTTCAGAGTAGTCTTGGGTACCAGCCTCCTCTGTTCTCGTCCCAGCTCGCCGAGTCCAGCGTTCCCTCGCTCAGGCTTTTGTCCAACGTTGTGAGCGCACCTGAGGAGGGTCAGGTCTGCACTTTGCCGTTACAGGGCGCAGACTGTGAGAGCCGCCAATAAAACGTAGGATAAGGAGTCCTAGGTATTGTCGCGGTCAGAGAGTGTGGCTTTCCACTCGCAACCTCCCTTACGACAGCTTCTCACAAGTTGACTCCGCGGTTCATTGGTCCGTTCCGTGTCTCTCAGGTCGTCAATCCTGTCGCTGTGCGACTGCTTCTTCCCCGCGACATCTTCGTCGCGTCCACCCTGTCTTCATGTCTCCTGTGTCAAGCCTTTTCTTCGCGCCCCCGTTCGTCTTCCCTCCCCCCCCCCGTCCTTGTCGAGGGCGCACCTATTTACAAGGTACGGAAGATCATGGATATGCGTTCTCGGGGAGTGGTCACCAGTACTTAGTGGATTGGGAGGGTTACGGTCCTGAGGAGAGGAGTTGGTTCCATCTCGGGACGTGCTGGACCGTTCGTTGATTGATGATTTCTCCGTTGCCGCAGGGTTCCTCCTCGAGTGCGCCAGGAGGCGCTCGGTGAGTGGGGGTACTGTCATGTTTTGTCATTTATTTTCATGTCTTGTCCCTGTGCTTCCTCTGCTGGTCTTATTAGGTTCTTTCCCTCTTTTTCTCTCTCTCTCTCCTCCTCCTCTCTCCCTCTCCCGCTCTCTCTCTCTATCGTTCGTTCCTGCTCCCAGCTGTTTCTCATTCTCCTAACGACCTCATTTACTCTTTCACACCTGTCCCCTATTTTGCCCTCTGATTAGAGTCCCTATTTCTCCTCTGTTTTCCGCTCCTGTCCTTGTCGGATTCTTGTTTTGAGTGTTGCTGTCCTGCGTCCTTGTTCCGCCCTGTCGTGTTTTTGCCTGGAATAAAGACTCTGTTTCTTTAAGTCGCTTTTGGGTCCGCATTAATCAGCATAACAGTAACATCTAACATGTGGATATGTGATCAACTATATATACAGGAGCTTGTGTCGGAGAAATTATTAATAAATAAAGTAACATGTGAAGGTGAAGAAACTCTAGGAACAAACATGATACAATATCTAACCTTAGAACCTCCCCATAAACATGTCTTTTATCTGTTTCTGCGTCAGACATCAACCTCCCATAACATGTCTTTATCTGTTACTAGAGGTCAGACATCAACCTCCCCATAAACATCGTCTTTATCTGTTTCTAGAGGTCAGACATCAACCTGCCCATAAACTGTCTTTATCTGTTAACGAGGTCAGACATCAACCTCCCATAAACATGTCTTTATCTGTTACTTAGAGGTCAGACATCAACCTCCCATAAACATGTCTTCTTTATCTGTTACTAGAGGTCAGACATCAACCTCCCCATAAACATGTCTTTATTCTGTTACTAGGGTCAGACATCAACCTCCCCATAAACATGTCTTTATCTGTTCTCTAGAGGTCAGACATCAACCTCCCCATAAACATGTCTTTATCTGTTACTAGGTCAGACATCAACCTCCCCTAAACATGTTCTTTATCTGTTTCTAGAGTCAGACATCAACCTCCCATAAACATGTCTTTTATCTGTTACTAGAGGTCAGACATCAACCTCCCATAAACATGTCTTTATCTGTTTACTAGAGGTCAGACATCAACCTCCCCATAAACATGTCTTTATCTGTTTCTAGACGTCAGACATCAACCTCCCATAAACATGTCTTTATCTGTTTCTAGAGGTAAGACATCAACCTCCCCATAACATGTCTTTTCTGTTACTAGAGGTCAGACATCAACCTCCCATAAACATGTTCTTTATCTGTTACTAGACGTCAGACATCAACCTCCAATAAACATGTCTTTATCTGTTTCTAGACGTCAGACATCAACCTCCCATAAACATGTCTTTATCTGTTTCTAGAGGTCAGACATCAACCTCCCCATAAACATGTCTTTATCTGTTACTAGAGGTCAGACATCACCTCCCATAAACATGTCTTTATCTGATTCTAGAGGTCAGACATCAACCTCCCCATAAACATGTCTTTATCTGTTTCTAGACGTCAGACATCAACCTCCCCATAAACATGTCTTTATCTGTTTCTAGAGGTCAGACATCAACCTCCCCATAAACATGTCTTTATCTGTTACTAGAGGTCAGACATCAACCTCCCCATAAACATGTCTTTATCTGATTCTAGAGGTCAGACATCAACCTCCCCATAAACATGTCTTTATCTGTTTCTAGACGTCAGACATCAACCTCCCATAAACATGTCTTTATCTGTTTCTAGAGGTCAGACATCAACCTCCCCATAAACATGTCTTTATCTGTTACTAGAGGTCAGACATCAACCTCCCCATAAACATGTCTTTATCTGTTACTAGAGGTCAGACATCAACCTCCCCATAAACATGTCTTTATCTGTTACTAGAGGTCAGACATCAACTCCCCTAAACATGTCTTTATCTGTTTTAGAGGTCAGACATAAACCTCCCCATAAACATGTCTTTATCTGTTTCTAGAGGTCAGACATCAACCTCCCATAAACATGTCTTTATCTGTTACTAGAGGTCAGACATCAACCTCCCCATAAACATGTCTTTATCTGATCTAGAGGTCAGACATCAACCTCCCCATAAACATGTCTTTATCTGTTTCTAGACGTCAGACATCAACCTCCCAATAAACATGTCTTTATCTGTTTCTAGAGGTCAGACATCAACTCCCCATAAACATGTCTTTATCTGTTACTAGAGGTCAGACATCAACCTCCCCATAAACATGTCTTTATCTGTTTCTAGACGTCAGACATCAACCTCCCCATAAACATGTCTTTATGAATATATACTGATCAAAAATATAAATGCAACATGCAACAATTTCAATGATTTTACTGAGTTACAGTTCATATAAGGAAATCAGTCAATTGAAATTAATTCATTAGGCCCTAATCTATGGATTTCACATGACTGGGCAGGGGCGCAGCCATAGGTGGCCTGGAGGCCCACCCACTTGGGAGCTAGGCCCAGCCAATCACAATTCGTTTTTCCCCTCAAAAGGGCTTTATTACAGACAGAAATAATCCTCATTTTCATCAGCTGTCCAGGTGGCTGGTCTCAGACGACGAAGAAGGCGAAGAAGCCGGATGTGGAGGTCCTGGGTTGGCGTGGTTATATGTGGTCTGCGGTTGTGAGGCTGGTTGGACATACTGCTAAATTCTCTAAAACGACGTTGGAGGCGGCTTATGGTAGAGAAATTATCATTAAATTCTCTGCCAACAGCTCTGGTGGATATTCCTGCAGTCAGCATGGCTATTGCACGCTCCCTCAAAACTTGAGAGCTCTGTGGCATTGTGTTGTGTGACAAAACTGCTCATTTTAGAATGGCCTTTTATTGTCCCCAGCACAAGGTGCACCTGTGTAATGATCATGCTGTTCAATCAGCTTCTTGATATGCCACACCTGTCAGGTGGATGGGTTATCTTGGCAAAGGAAAAATGTTCAGTAACAGGGATGTTAACAAATTTGTTCACAAAATTTGAGATAAATGAGCTTTTTGTGCGTATGGAAAATGTCTGGGATTTTTATTTCAGCTCATGAATCATGGGACGAACACTTTACATGTTGCGTTTTGTATTTTTGTTCAGTGTAGAAATTCTGCTAGATTATTTAACACAAGATAATCTTTGGCATGATATAGTTAGCTAGCTAAGTAGTTCACGTTTGCTGGCTAGTTCGCTATGACAGAATTTCCATGTAATTTATTTAGCTAGCTTTTTTTGGATTAGCTAGCTTTTTTGCATGCTAGCTAGCTAGTCATCTAACCTTTGAACTCAAGTAACGTTACTGTCTCTAGCTAGGTAGCTGGTAAATTAGCTANTTAGCTAGCTTTTTTGCATGCTAGCTAGCTAGTCATCTAACCTTTGAACTCAAGTAACGTTACTGTCTCTAGCTAGGTAGCTGGTAAATTAGCTAATTAGCTAGTGTATTAGCATAAATCGTGATAACTAGCTAATTCATTTAATCTGTGGTAGCTAGCTATTAGAGAGTCATGTTAAACACTAGCTAGCTAGCTATTATTATTAGCTAGCTAACTAGTGGATAACATAACTAGTTAAGCCTAAATGGTATAAATAATGATAATTGTAGAGTTATGTGTATCTAGAGTGTCTATGCGGGAGCGTCGGTATTCTCATCGCTTCTCTCCCTCCTTCAGCAAACACTCGGAATCAGATACTGAACCCATGGAGGTAGGGGTCACACGCTGACGGATACAACTAAGGCTCTGTATGTACTGTGGTCAAAGAGGGCACAGACTCCAGCGGTGTCCGGCACGTCTGAATCCGGGATCTACTAGAACAGAGGAATGGTAACGTGATCTGCCGTCCCCTGGCCCAGGAGTGAGTATTCCATTTTCATCACTTCCTACTAGGCTCTTTTTGGTGTCCATCTCGTTGGTTGACTGTCCCTCGTGCCCTGTGTCAACAGCTTTAGTGGATTCTGGTGCCGCAGGGAATTTTATGGATCAGACCCTTGACTCATCTCTCAATATTACTTCATACCCTCTCTCCTTTTCCGGTGCAAGGCCTCGATTGTCGGCCATTAGGATCCGGAACCATTACACACATTACTTAACCGCTCACTCTCACCGTGGAGTTCAATCATCAGGAGAATATCCCCTTCTTCATCACCAGGGCACCAGTTCACAAGGTCATCCTCGGCCTCCCTTGGCTTCAACGCCATAACCCCACCATTTCATGGTTGATGATGAGAATCACAGACTGGTCACCTGAATGCCGGGGGACCTGCAGAGTGAAGTTGGCATTAGAGGAGTGAAAACACTGGCTGGAGGGCACCAAGGAACCATTCGTCATCCTCACCGACCACAGGAACCTGGAGTACATATGGACAGCGAGGAGGCTAAATCCGCTGTAAGCAAGGTGGGCTCTTTTCTTCACAAGGTTTAACTTCACACTAACCTATCGCCCATGCTCAAAGAACACCAAGGCTGATGCCTTGTCCCACCTCTACAATTCGGGAGAGGGCCCTGTCCAACGAGCAGGTGGAGAGGATGAACCAGGAGCTGGGGAGGTTCCTGAGGAGTCACTGTCTGGACCGGCAGGGTGAGTGGGCACGATTCCTTCCATGGGCAGAGTACGCCCAGAATTCGCTGCGACACTCCTCCACCCGGTCGACTCCGTTCCAGTGGGTTCTGGGGTTTCATTCGGCCCTGGCTCCGTGGACTCCGGGCCAGACCAAGGCTCATGCGGTTGATGAGTGGTTCCAGAGCTCCGTCCATTGTCAAAAGGAACAGGCAGACCACCACCGCAATGAGACCCCTGTGTTCCACCCTGGGGATCGCATCTGGCTCTCTACCAGGAACCTCCTACTCCGCCTGCCCTGAAAGAAACTGAGCGCCCGGTTTGTGGGGTCGTTCAAAGTTCTCCGGAGGGTCAACGAGGTGACGTATTGGTTACAACTGCCCAGTTACTACCGTATCTCACCCTCATTTCATGTCTCCCTTCTCAGGCTGGTGGTTCCTGGTCCCCTAGCTGATGCTGTCCCCCACGACACCCCACTACCCCCCATGGACAACGAGGGCAGTCCGGCGTCTGCTGTCAGATCTCTGTTGGACCCCTGGCGTTGTGGGGGTCGGCTCCAGTATCTGGTAGACTGGGAGGGGTATGGCCCTGAGGAACGGTGTTGGGTTCCGGTGGAGGACATTCTGGATCCCAACATCATCCGTGATTTCCACCTTCGCCGCCCTGATCGACCCGCTTCTCGTGCCCGGGGTCGTCCTCCTGGTCGGCGTTGTCCTGCGGCAGAAGCTGCGCATCAGATGGGGGGGTACTGTCACGTCTACTCATGCTCCTCCACTCCGGCGTGCGATGTCGCCGGAATACTAACCACCAGTCCTGGAAATCATCATTGCGCACACCTAGCACTCATCATTATTCGCACCTGGCACACATCGTTATGATTCACACCTTCATTCCTCAATTGGTATTGCACCTGTGTTCATGTTACCTCACTTTTGTTACGCTGTCTTGTTTCATGTTTTCATTAAACGTTTTAACCGACACCTGCTTCTCGACTTACGGCGTCATCGTTACAACGCTAAATTGTCATAAATTCCTCTTCTCGCCCACATATTTCCATAAGGTCTCAGACCCCAGGATGGTAAAAATGCTTTAATAACAAGACAGAAACAAATGAAAACACAGAATGGAACCATGAGACTCTATGTTGTATTTGAAATAGTTCATTTGTGGTCAATTTATATTCTGACTTGTAAAGTTAAAACNATTTGTGGTCAATTTATATTCTGACTTGTAAAGTTAAAACAGGGGAGGAAAAGGACACAACCTGTTAATCTGAATTAGCTAGGCTACACAATATACAAATGATAGGCCACAGATTTGAGTCACTGCAATTAAAATCGTTTTTCCCAATGTAATCCTTCTATTAAATTACATTGTTGTTTTTACTATGTATGTTTGAGGAGATTATCTACTGTTCTACATGTTTGCACCTCATTAATAAACGGCCAGTAGGTTTACACTATCTTTTAAGGTATATATATATATATATTTTTTTTTTTAACATGTTCAGTCAATGAATGATCGGTATAAAGATCAAAACATTGAACGTTGTGAGAGGCCACCTCATCATACTTGTTCATCATACTTGGACTATCACAGAGAAGTGGTCAGCGTGTTATTATAATCTGGGAAGGGGTCATAGGTTAGGTAATGATGATTGAATAATATCCTGGAAGTAAATTTGACCAGGGAATCAGGGTTTCAAAGGTGGGTCAAGATGCATCATGAAAACCAACCTCTTGTGTTCCTGGTACAGAGCACCGATTACATAACACACAGAAGTGAGAAAATAACTCTTGTTTAACTGTGCAACTATTGAAAATAAGGATGCATGACGATACATAAGGGTTCGTCTTATAAGCAGTTTTAAGTGCGTCTTTTAAACGGTTAAATAACTGGAAGTAAATATTGGTTCACTATTTGGCAAACACTGACCAATTATGCACTATTTTAACAATGCGATATAAGCGTTTATTAATGGTTTATAATGCTTTTACTAATGATTCAATTATAGTATTAACATTATTATAACCCCTTTACAAATGGAACCTTATTGTAAAGTGTTATCCGACAAATGGATAATAAATTATATTCATATGTAATGTGTCACTTAGTCATCTCGGTCATTTCCACCATCTCGGTAATTACCACCATCTCGGTCATTTCCACCATCTCGGTCATTTCCACCATCTCGGTCATTACCACCATCTCGGTCATTTCCACCATCTCGGTCATTTCCACCATCTCGGTCATTTCCACCATCTCGGTCATTACCACCATCTCGGTCATTTCCACCATCTCGGTCATTACCACCATTGTCAGATGTTCCTTACCAATACTATTAAATAGCCCATTCCCTCCCTACCCCCTAAAGAACCATATGTCACCAGGAATCTCTAAGGCTTCATGCCGTGTTCAGATCAGCCACAAGAGATGCATGGCTTCAGCTGCAGTGGAGAACAGGCCAGAGCTGTGTGTGTGTGTGTGTAACGGATGTGAAATGGCTAGCTAGTTAGCGGGTACGCGCTGCTAGCGTTTCAATCAGTTACGTCACTTGCTCTGACACCTAGAAGTAGTGTTGCCCCTTGCTCTGCAAGAGCCGCGGCCTTTGTGGAGCGATGGGTAACGATGCTTCGTGGGCGACTGTTGTTGATGTGTGCAGAGGGTCCCTGGTTCGCGCCCGTGTCGGGGCGGAGGCGGACGGTCTAATGTTATACTGTACGTGTGTGTGTGTGTGTGTGTGTGTGTGTGTGTGTGTGTGTGTGTGTGCGTGTGCGTGTGTCGGTGCGTGTGGTGTGCGTGTGCGTGTGTGCGGCTACATTTTCCTCTGTAGCACAAGCCTCTGCACTCAGCAGCTCCACTAAGGTCAACACCTGCGTTTTCTAAAATGGTCCTCGTGGCCCGTTGGAACCCGGGGGGGGGGCCTCATTCACAGAGAGCTACGGCTCTCAGATGGGTGTGTATTGAGACCAAATGCTCACGCTATTTAGAGGCATTCACCGTCCACAAATAGCCTCACATCTTTTTGTAGCCCTCCTGTGTCCCGAATGGCCCCCTATTCAGTTTAGTGCACTACTTGTGACCAGGAAGCATAGGGTCTGGTTCAAAAGTTAGTGCACTATATATATATATATATATATAGTATATATATATATATATTTATTTTTTTTAAACATTTTAACTAGGCAAGTTAGATAAGAACAAATTCTTATTTTACAACGACGGCCTCTCCCAGGGCCAACCCGGACGACGCTGGGCCAATTGTGCGCCGCCCCTACGGGACTCCCAATCACGGCGGGGGATGTGATGCAGCCTGTGGATTCGAACCGGGACTGAGATGCAGTGCCTTAGCCGCTGCGCCACTCGGGAGCCCCTTATGTGGACTATGTTTATTATTTTATTTATTTTATTTATTTTTATTTAACCAGGTAGGCTATTAGAACAAGTTCTCATTTACAACTGCAACCTGACTGCAGCAGCGGGCCAAGATATATCTAGATACAACCAGAATTAAATGTTTTTTTTTGCCACCTACTCATTTCTTGGCTGTTTAATTAAACTACCAACAGGACACAATGGCCAGGATATAAACACGGTGAAGCCTACTTCCTTGCGAGGAGGGTAATGGGTTGGTAGGACAATGGTAGCTGACTGGATACGTCCCAAACCTGCACCCTATTCCCTATGAAGTGCACTACTTTTGACCAGAGCCCTATGGGCCCTAGTCAAAAGTAGCCACACTTAAACGGGATAGGGTGCTGGTTTGGGACGCACTTACTGGGGTATTTGGCTACAAGAGTTTTCCCCATGTGACTCTGAGCCAGTCTGTTGGACTGTACCCCCCCCCCCCCCCCGATCTCTCATCCGGGAAACCTATGTCTTAACCATTTGACCAAAGAGGAAATTCCTTCTTAAGCCGTGCGTGACACTGGTTTTAAGTTAAAGGGAGGGCTACCTCATCACGTCCAACACCTCCGCTATACCAGCCAAACCCTGGTTGAACCTCCCAGGCCAACATAGGCCTATAACCACATAGGCCTATACCAGCATCGGCCTATACCAACATCGGCCTATACCAACATCGGCCTATACCAACATAGGCCTATACCAACATCGGCCTATACCAACATCGGCCTATACCAACATCGGCCTATACCAACATCGGCCTATACCAACATAGGCCTATACCAACATGATTTTTGTTCTTGAGGGGGCCGGAACGGGGGTCAGAACATAATTTGGTCATTCTTGGACAAAAGGGTAATATTTCAGTCCCTCTGACTTTTTATATTATATTTTCAAGTATTGGGTCACCAAAATGAAATGATAAAAGATTTATAAATAAATATTGCATTAATTTAAACTTTATTATTACAAGAAATCTTATTTTTTAACTGACACTGAGAATTATGTCATGTCCCCCAGGCGTTTCACTTAATTTTTACTTGGGAAATTAATATTAAAATGTGCACATAATTAATAACTTTTGCCATTAATGCAAACATATATTTGTGTTATTTTGTTGAGAAAGTATTTTTTATCAAATAAATGCATGATTATTGATTAAAATCACACAACCCAGTCATGCCAACCAAACTTTTTATGGAATGACCATAAAAATGGTCATTCCACCCTTATATGACATTAACAGGAAGTTATATCATTCAACCATTTTCAACTGCATGGTACAGAAACAGGCAGGTAATCACATTGTTTTATATCTGTATTTGTTGTTGTTTTTTAAAGTCAGGTGGGGATGGTCGAGCTGACCAACTCAACCACGTTACATGAAATAACGATGGAAAACTAGTACTTATCAAAATTATACTTTAACCCATAAAAATATACAATCTATTAATTTCATGCACACCCCCATGTGGTCTCCTGTCCTTCACCACATGAGGAGCAGAGGCCATTTTGAGGCAAAAAAACCCCGTCACACTCATCACACTCAACCCCGTCACAAGTATAGTAATACAGTATAGTAATACAGTAATACAGTATAGTAATACAGTTTAGTAATACAGTATACAGTATAGTAATACAGTATAGTAATAAAGTATAGTAATACAGTATAGAAATACAGTATAGTAKTACAGTATAGTAATAAAGTATAGTAATACAGTAATACAGTATAGTAATACAGTATAGTAATAAAGTATAGTAATACAAATCATGTATTATGCCTCAAATCAAAAAACAGAATACTTGAGTATACCGAATATTAACGGGATATTGGTGTGCATGGTAACGTGGTCACGTGATTGATGTGACATTAATGGCTGCCTGCTAGCTGTTCTTCACTGAGCCACGCCAGTTGCCCGGGCTGAGGTTGACACAGCTGTCGTGGCACTGCGACTACTCCTGTGGCGGTCCGTCATCAGAGTCCTAGAAGACTGTTGGTGAGAAGAGACATCAAGGTGATCTGATCTGAGAACAAACATTAATATGAGCTGATCTGAGAACAGACATCAATATGAGCTGATCTGAGAACAGACATCAATATGAGCTGATCTGCGAAAAGACATCAAATAGTGAGCTGATGTGGAACAGACATCATATGAGCTTGATCTGGAAACAGACACATATGAGCTGATCTGAACAGACATCAATATGAGCTGTCTGAGAACAGACATCAATATGAGCTGATGTGAGAACAGACATCAAATATGCAGAGCTATCTGAGAACAGACCATCAATATGAGCTGATCTGAGAACAGACATCAATATGAGCTCAGATCTGAGCAGAGAACAGACCAATATGAGCTGATCTGAGAACAGACATCATATGAGCTGATCTGAGAACAGACATCAATGAAGCTGATCTGAGACAGACATCAATATGAGCTGATCTGAGACACAGACATCAATATGAGCTGATACTGAGAACAGACATACTATGAGCTGATCTGAGAACAGACATCAATATGAGCTGATGAGAACAGACATCATATGAGCTGATTAGGAAGACAACTATTATCTCTTCTGTGTCCTCAGCTTGATTGACAGGGTGGGAATCTGTTTTCTCAAACTGTTTTCTTCAATATGCTCTATTCGCGACGTACTGCCCTCAGTGGAAGTCATTTGTGGTCAAAATGAGGATTGTTGTACAAAACAAGTCATCTACGATAACCACTCAGAGTATCAAAGCCAATGACGACATTTTTAAAACGCATTCTTTATCCACTGTGTTTTTGGCCCAGCCCATCGGTTTCTCTGGGACCATCAGAACAGTTAGAATGTGTTTGCGTTCTAGAAATCATCGGGAGGTACTCAGATTCACCGGGGAGAAGAAACTAACGTAGCGTTTTGGCTGGAGCAAGAGTTTTGGGTTGCCAGGTAATGTCAGATATTGATAGAGGATGGCTCTATTGACTGGCGTGGCTTTTGGTGGTGGAAGGAGTTTTGGGTTGCCAGGTAATGTCAGTATGATCGAGGATGAGTCTATTTGACAGGCTTCATTTTTCTGACAGAAGTCTTATGGAGCAGCAATATTAGTTGATTAGCCAAGGCTTTTTTTATCACAATACATATGTGTGATAATGTCCACTTGTTGATTGGTTGATCTGATGTTTTCATCTGATTCAGCACAAAAGTCACTACGAGGGCTGATTTCTGAAATCCTGGCAGATCTGTAGCAGGGAAATGATCAGCCTGAATCCTGCGATTTACAAGAAGTGATCAGCCTGAAACCTGGCATTTAGCAGAGGAAAGTGATCCAGCTCCGAAATCCTGGCAGGATTCCATAGCGAGATAGCAAGAGTGATCAGCCTGAAAATCTGGCAGATCTGTAGCAGAGGAAAGTGATCAGCCTGAAAACCTAGCAGATCTATGCAGAGGAAAGTGATCAGCCTGAAACTGGCCAGATCTGTAGCAGAGGAAAGTGATCAGCCTGAAAACCTGGCAGATCTGTAGCAGAGGAAAGTGATCAGCCTGAAAATCTGTAATAATACATAGAAGATCAACCTCGTGCCATGTGACACACATCTCCTCACATGACTGCTCTTCCTGCCTCTGCTTGAAATGCCGGCGTCGGTCGACACCCAAGCTCCTCTGAGTCAGTCAGCCAGACAGCTGCCCTAACCGTCGTCCGTTCCACCAAAGAACGACACTGCAGGCCAGGGCCAAGTAACACAGCAGCAACGCCCAGGCTCAAGATAGTCCAACCAGGGGGGTTGGGGATGGTGACGGCATGTTGAGTGAGTGAGTGTGGCCTAGGAGGATCCGTGTCTCTCTGCCTGCCTGTAGACCAGCTGAGGATGTTTGATACCTGAGTTGGAGAAGAGAGAGAACAAAGACGATACAGGATCAGAGAGAGAGAACAAGATGTACAGGATCACAGAGAGAACAGAACAGATGAGAACAGGAACAGAGAGAGAGATAACAAGATGATACAGATCAGAGATGAATAAAGATGATACAGGATCAGAAAGAGAGAGAGAACAAAGATGATACAGGATCAGAGAGAGAGAACAAGATGATACAGGATCAGAGAAAGAACAAGATGAAACAGGATCAGAGAGAGAGATAACAGATGATACAGGATCAGAGAGTGAATAAGATGATACAGGATCAGAAAGAGGGAGAGAACAAAGATGATACAGGATCAGAGAGAGAGGAGAGAACAAAGATAGTACAGGATCAGAGAGAGAGAACCAGATGATACAGTCAGAGACGAGAGAGAGAGAGAACAAAGATGATACGGATCAGAGAGAGAGAACAAAGATGATACAGGATCAGAGAAGAGAGACAAAGGATCATACAGGATCAGAGAGAGAGCAACAAAGATGATACAGGATAGAGAGGAGAGAACACAAGATGATACAGGATCAGAGAGAAACGATAAACAGATGATACAGGATCAGAAGAGGAACAAGATGATACCAGGATCAGAGAGAGAGACAAAGATGATACAGGCAATCAGAGAGTGAATAAAGATTATACAGGATCACCCCCCCCCCCCCCCCCCCCCCCCCCCCCCCCCCCCCCCCCCCCCCCCCCCCCCCCCCCCCCCCCCCCCCCCCCCCCCCCCCCCCCCCCCCCCCCCCCCCCCCCCCCCCCCCCCCCCCCCCCCCCCCCCCCCCCCCCCCCCCCCCCCCCCCCCCCCCCCCCCCCCCCCCCCCCCCCCCCCCCCCCCCCCCCCCCCCCTCCCCCCCCCCCCCCCCCCCCCCCCCCCCCCCCCCCCCCCCCCCCCATCCCCCCACCCCCCCCCCCCCCCCCCCGATAGAGAGAAAAGTGATACGGATCGAAGAGAAACAGATGTACAGGATCAGAGAGAGAGTAGAGAGAAGAGATGAACGAATAGATTACAGCTCAGAGAGAAGAACAAGATGCTACAGATCAGATGCACCAAGACATGTGTTTAGCGCCGCACACATTCACGAAACTACGCAACGCAGCGAAAGAGTGTCTTGCAGACGTACGTAGTTCTGTGTACCGTACGCTTCCCGTCGCTCTGTGTGTATTAGGAACTGTGTTCTGTCGGGTTAACACAGCTTGATGTCCGTCTCTCCACATGTGTGCTTGAAGGGCTACAAATGGCTATCTGTCTCCTTGAGGCAAGTCCAGAAAGCAGTGAGTCAGTGAGTCCATGGAGTCAGCCAGTCAGTCAGTCTTGTCAGTCAGTGAGTCAGTGAGTCAAGCCAGTCGTAAGGTCAAGCCAGTGGCCAGTCAGCCATGTTAGCCAGTCAGCCAATCAGTCAGTCAGCCAGTCAGTAAGTCAGCCAGTGAGCGATGTCATGTCGAGCCAGTCAGTGAGTCAGCAGCAAGGTCAACCATCCATTGAGTCATCAGTCACAGCCAGTTGAGTCAGTCAGCGCCAGTCAGGATCAGTCGTCAGCCAGTCAGCAGCCAGTCAGTCATATGCAGTCGCCAGTCAGTGAGTTCAGTGAGTCAGTCAGCCAGTCAGCCAGTGAGTCAGTCAGTGAGCCAGCCAGTCAGTCAGTCAGTCAGGGAGTCAAGGAGTTCAGCCAGTTCAGTCAGTCGCAGCAGTCAGCCAGTCAGCAGTTCAGCCAGTGAGTTCAGCCAAGCAGCCAGTGGCAGCCAGCTCAGTCAGGAGTCAAGGCAGTCAGCCAGTCAGCCAGTGAAGTCAGCCAGGAGTCAGCCAGTTGAGTCAGCAGTTCGATCACCAGTCAGCCAGTGAGTCAGCCAGTCAGAGTAGCGCCAGTCGAAGTCAGCCAGTCGAAGTCAGTCAGAGATCAGCCGTCAGTCAGGAGTCAGCCGTCAGCCGTCAGTCACCAGTCCAGCCGTGAGTTCACCAGCTGAGTCAGCCAGTGCATTCGCAGTCATTCAGTCAGGTGAGTCAGTCAGTCAAGCCAGTCCAACCATCACCGCGAAGCCAGCGCAGTCAGACCAGTCAGTCCAGCAGTTCATTCACGTCAGATCAGTCAGGGAGTCAGCAGCTCCAGCAGTCAGCCAGCCAGCACAGTCAGGGAAGCAGGGAGTCAGCCAGTCAGATCAGTCAGTAGTCAGCCAGTTCAGTCAGGGAGTTCAAGTCAGAGTCAGCCAGTCAGTCAGCACGATAGCAGTCAGCAGTCACCCAGCCAGCCAAGTCAGCCAGTCAGGAGACGTCAGCAGCAGCCTCAAGGAGTCAGATCAGCAGCCAGTCAGGGCAGCCAGGAGTCAGCCGCCATCCTGCAGCCAGCGTAGTCAGCGTGGGTTTCAGGCCAGCCACCAGTCAGTCAGTCAGTCCAGTATTCTCAGCATTTTGTAGTTCATCTTCTATCTATATATTATGACAAATGATCAGTGACTTACTGACAGCCTTAGTATTAATGGTGATGAGTAGTATTTTAGCTTTATAGAGTGGGTGTGATGCGGCTGTTAGCATTAGCTTTATAGAGTGTGAGTGCACGGTGTAGCATTTAGCTTTATTGAGTGTGGTGGATGCACATGTAGCATTTAGCTTATAGAGTGGTATGATGCACTGTAGCATTATTAATGCGCTTTGTTTATAGATGGTGTGCAGCTGTTGCATTAGCTTTATAAGTGGGTGATGCACTGTACATTTAGCTTATGATGGGTTGTGCCACTGTAGCATTAGCTGTTATTGAGTTGTGTGATGCACTGTAGGCATTTAGCTTTATTGAGTGGTGTGATGCACGGGCTACTTTAGCTTTATGAGTGGTTGTGATGCACTGTGGCATTTAGCTGGTGTTTGATGTGCAGTGCTGAATCGTGTATGCACTGTAGCATTTAGCTTTATAGAGTGGTTGTGATTGCACTGTAGCATTTAGTTTTATAGGTGTTTGATGCGCGTCTAGCATTTAGCTTTAAGAGTGTATTGATGCACTGTAGCATTTACTTTATAGAGCTGGTGTGATGCGCTGTGCATTTGCTTTATAGAGGTGTGTGATGCACTGTAGCATTTAGTTTATAGAGTGGGTGATGCACTGTATCATTTAGCTTTATAGAGTGGTGTGATGTGCTGTAGTATTAGCTTTATAGAGTTGATGCGCTGTAGCATTTAGCTTTATAGAGTGGTTGATGCGCATTTAGCTAACCCCCCCTCTCCACCACGCATCAGTCTCTGCAGTCCACAAGCGGCGGACAGGCGCACATCGCGCGGAGGAGGACTACTCTTCATCTTTGCAGCTCCCTCTCCACTCTCGTGCTGTCCCTCTCCTCTCCGTCAGACGAGCCGCTCTTCTGCCCAATGCCGCAGCGCCCGAGAAGAAGTTCTGTCTCCAGGGGTTTCGAGACCGGTGGGTGTCTCCGAGGCTAGAGGCGCGCGTAGGCTTGTGCCCTCCCGTCTGGGAGCTTTCTTCCCTCACATTTCTCCGTCTCCCCACATCTCTCTCTCCCCCTTCCCAGTCTCTCTCCAGAAGTAAAGCTGTGTTCACGATGCTGTGGCAGGTGGGACAAAATCTGTGGGCCTCCAAACTCCCCTCCCCACCTCTACTTCCATTTAATTTGTCTCTCAATTCAAATCAATTAAAAGGGATGTATTGGCATGGGAAACATATGTTTACATGGCCAAAGCAAGGGAAATAGACAATAAACAAAATTGACGTAAACAATCAAGCATGAACAGTAACCATCCAAAGGAATAGAGACATTTCAAATGTCATATTATGGCTTTATACAGTGTTGTAACGATGTGTTGAAGTACAAAAGGGAAAATAAATAAGCATAAATATGGGTTGTATTTACAATGGTGTTTGTTCTTCACTGGTTGCCCTTTTCTTGTGCCAACAGGTCACAAATCTTGCTGCTGTGATGGCACACTGTAGAGTTTTTTTGTGGGTCTGTGTAATCTGAGGGAAATATGTCTCTCTAATATGGTCATACATTTGGCAGGAGGTGAGGAAGGGCAGCTGTTTCCACCTAATTMTGTGGGCAGTGTGAACATAGCCTGTCCTCTCTTGAGAGCCAGGTCTGCCTACGGTGGCCTCGCTCGAGAGCAAAGCTATGCTCACTGAGTCTGTACATAGTCAAAGCTTTCCTTAAGTTTGGGTCAGTCACAGTGGTCAGGTATTCTGCCACGGTGCACTCTTTGTTCAGGGCCAAATAGCATTCCAGTTCTCTCTCTCTTCCTTCCCCACCTCTCTCTCTTTCTCTCACCCCCCCTCTGTATTTCCCCTGAATGTCATCCTTCTTTTCCAGGGTGTGACATCCCTCCCTGTGGGAATGTGTTGCCAGGTGTTCAGAGCTGTCATGGTCAGTTTCTCAKGTTGACAGGATTCCAAAGACAAAGATCTGTCATTGACACTGAGTGTACAAAACATTAGGAACACCTGCTCATTCCATGACATAAACTGACCAGGTGGATCCAGGTGAAAGATACGATCCTTTATTGATGCCGCTGTTAAATTCACTTCAATCAGTGTAGATGAAGGGGAGGAGACAGGTTAAATAAGGATTGTTAAGCCTTGAGACAATTGAGACATGGATTGTGTACAGTATGTGTGCTATTCAGAGGGTGACAAAAGATATAAGTGGGTTTGAAAGGAGTATGGTAGTAGGTGCAAGGCGTCAGGTGTGTCTAGAACTGCCGCCCAACTAAATATTAGGAAAGCGTTCTTAATGTTTTGTACACTCATTGTCTGTCCACTCCATCCTCACTGTTACCATTCCATTGTAAACTCCCAATGTTTGACTGTCTGTTATTATACCAACAGAAATGAGTCATTTTCTTGCAGAAATATTTTGGTGGATTYCATAAAACATCTTCAAATCAAGTGACGCAAACCAGACTGGTGTTTAGATGGTGTCTGAGTGAGACTCAAGTTTATTTGTCATATGCACAGGGTACATACAGTACAATGGAATGCTTAAAGAGCATGTTTGATGTACTGTGGATACCATGGCTGTAAAAGGAACAAGCTGTTGGACTTGTCATCATGGCTTTGTTTATCTGTCAACACACAGTGCACAGAACAGTGATACATGAACCAGCCTAGATGTTGATTTTTGTGTGTACATAGCCAGCCACACAGATGTTAATCAGTGATTGTGCCACAAAGGGAAAGGGGTTTCGTCGTTCATATTTGAAGTGCAAAGGCATTACAAAAAATGAATTTGTCAAATTGAACACTAGTGCAATGCACAAGACATATGACCATTATTTTTATGGAGTAGTTTCATCGGTCCCCATGGACCGGTTCATACATAAAACATTCTCCATTCAGGCTGCAAAGGTGTGAATTTCCTCCTTATTAAAGGGATACTTTGGGATTTTGTTAACAAAGCCATTTATCTACTTCCCCAGAGTCAGATTAACTCATGGACACCATTTGATGTCTCTGCATCCAGTACGAAGGAAGTCAAAGGTAGTTTCGCAAGCCAATGCTAACTAGCTTTAGTGCAATGACTGGAAGTCTATGGTATCTACTAGCATGCTAGCAGTTCCCATAGACTTCCTGTCACTGTGCCAATGCTAGTTAGCAACTTCCTTCAAAACTGCACACAGAGATATAAACATGGTATCCACGAGTTCATCTGACTTTGGGGAAGTAGTTATATAAAGGGCTTCATTGCCAAAATCTTAAAGTATCCCTTTAACTTGATTTAATGGTGAGAAGGCGGGGAAAAAAACGTGGAAAATATGAGTACTTTATTTATGAAATCATTTTCCACCACCATGCTAGAGTGGATCCTTGGAACGCTATTCCCAGGATGTTGCATAGTGAGTTCAGCTAATCTGTTTTCAGCAGTCTGTTGGCTGCTATGCAGTCTGCTGGCTGCTATGCAGTCTGTTGGCTGCTATGCAGTCTGTTGGCTGCTATGCAGTCTGTTGGCTGCTATGCAGTCTGTTGGCTGCTCACCCCTGGCTGAACATAAGTGCAACATCAGGAAGTAGCATTAGCCACTCTAGCAGTGGTAGAAAATGTTGTTTCTTATAGAAAGTACACATATTTCCCATGCTTTCCCCCCCTGCCTTCTCTCAATAAAATCGAGTTAAGGAAGAAATTGAAGGCTTTGCTGCCGGAATGGAGAATGTTTTATGTACGAACCGGTCCACGGGGGATAGGAGTGTTTAGCCGGCTGCATGCAGTCACTTTAGGATGAAGGTCAAATGAAACGACTCAATATCGCCWWCTGCCGGGCTTTGGGCTWCTGTATAATGTGTCAAATACGCGGAACATTAAACATGTGGAACCTAAAATTTGGGTTGAGAAATTTGGGGACTCTTTAAGAGCGGAACAGGTAGGAGAAAGGGCAGAAAATTKTAATACATGTTAATTAATAAGCTATTAAGATTCAAAGGTAGCTTTTAACTGCCTCAAAACGTATGTTATTGTCYATATGTAATTAATACTTTGATGTAACGAATAACAACGGTAGCTAACGCAAGTTACATTCACCAAAAATGGTGGCGCCCGTAAAAATATCGCTGCATACATTACATTATCTAGCTACTAATAAACACGCTTTGTACCTTCAGGTCTTTTACTTTCTTGCTAAATTTAGACTGTCAAAGTAACTGGAGTAGTCTCATATTTCCAATGCACCTGTTAGTTTTCTCATACGAGCTAGCTATCTAACGTTAATTACAGTAACGTTACATTCTTCTGTGTAGTGCAATTTGTTTCTGTGTTCTGTAATGTTGTCCAGCTAAGTTGTAGCTGGTACTGTTGTGCAAACGGGGGACGTGTGTTCTTTGCTTACCACAACAATTTAGTTATTTACCTATGTTCTTTGCCATTTTCCAGGCATGTTTACCTCACATCGCTGTGCGAAAGCACTGCAGCTCACCCTCGCGGTGATCAAGCCTGATGCAGTGGCGCATCCTGTCATCTTGGAGGTCAGTGAGTTGCTTGCGTTTGTTTAATGGAATCCGTGATTGTAAATACTGGCTACATTATACTGTAGGCTATAGACACACACCCACATTAGGCTATTCAGATAATCATGTTGAAATCATGTGTTTTTGTGGACCAAATTACAATTATCCACACCACATATCAGAACCATTTCCGATTAGCTACAGTTTGAAAACACCTATTGCACAGACAAAAGGCGGCATAAAGGGGGTTAGTTACCAGTATGATAGTATCTTGTGGTTAGTTACCAGTATGATAGTATCTTGTGGTTAGTTACCAGTATGATAGTATCTTGTGGTTAGTATACAGGTATGATAGTATCTTGTGGTTAGTTACCAGTATGATAGTATCTTGTGGTTGTTACCTATATTGTAACACTTGAACATTGTTTAGGAGTTGATCACATCAGCTTTCAAAACATTGATTGTGAGAAGTTGATTTATGAAGTCATTTTCAATGGTCCATAATAAACACAATTTCCAGCTGCATCTTCAATAAAATGTTATCGTCCACACAATTGGAGAGTGGACAGAGCTTATTGGCATATTCTAATTGTGCATATAGGATCATAAATGAACTGAATGGGAGGCAACAAGCAGTTATTTAGACTTCTCGTCTTTTCTGATTTAATTATCCTGCCCAATGGCTCAAAGAAAGGAGAGGAAAAATGCATTGATCATCACAGATTAAATTTAATGCACTGTTCTATTTGAATACTTCAGTTCCTTTTAAAGCTGATTGTCTGTCTCCCTTTATCTGCACAGGAGGGGAGTTTGACGGGCGGGATTTCTAAGATGTTAATAAAATCCATCAATATTGGGTTGTTGACATTTTTTCAGAGTTCCAATGTAAAATGGTGTAAATAAGATTTTAGACTGAGCAAACTCATACAATGGTGATGATATCCACTGGAGTCCCACATTGTAGGTGAAGTCTAGTATTTAGATGAGAGTAGTACTGTATACTCTATATTTAGTATCTGGATGAGAAGTAACGTCTCTCTACCTTCCAGGCCCTTCACCAGAGAATCGTAGAGAACAGGAAGTAATATATACTTCTCTACCTCCAGGCCCTTCACCAGAGAATCCTAGAGAACAACTTCATCATTGTCAGGTCCAAAGACCTGGTGTGGAGGAGACAGGACTCTGAGAAGTTCTACTCTGAACATGCAGGTAAGGTTCTAGATGGTTCTACCATCGAATTACAACGTATATCTTTATGGGTTCTATTCGGAACATGCAGGTACATTTTATCAGCTAGGTATGGTTCTACCATAGAAAACATATTAGCTTTATATATATTGTAATGAAACAGGCAGGGAGAGTGAGCTTGTCTGTGGTGATATTCCTGACACCAGTGTAATGAAACAGGCAGGGAGAGTGAGCTTGTCTGTGGTGATATTCCTGACACCAGTGTAATGAAACAAGCAGGGAGTGCGGCTCGAATCCCTCAACCTTCTGGCCCGTAGCTCTGCGCTCCATCGACTGTGCCGCAAAAAAGCAGGCTCGTGTGGCAGAGTCAATATCCGGAGGTATGAACACAGGGTCGCTACAGTATTCTCTATGGGTTTTTTCTTCTGAGCACGCAGCTAAGGTTAAGCCAGCCGTCGAAGGCTTAAACTAAACAGAAGCAATGCTATGGACTGTCTTTCGTCAAATTTTTTTTGGACTGTTCTCGTCCAACATCTCATTCCAAAATCATGGGCATTAATATAGAGTTGGTCCCCCCTTTGCTGCTATAACAGCCTCCACTCTTCTGGTTAGACTTTCCACTAAATATTGGAACATTGCTGCAGGGACATGCTTCCATTCAGCCACAAGAGCATTAGTGAGGTTGGGCACTGATGTTGGGCGATTAGACCTGGCTCTCAGTCGGCGTTCCAATTCATCCCAAAGGTGTTCGATGGGGTTGAGGTCAGGGCTCTGTGCAGGCCAGTCAAGTTCTTCAACCCCGATTTTTGACAAACCATTTCTGTATGGACCTTGTTTTGTGCACGGGGGCATTGTCATGCTGAAACAGGAAAGGGCCCTTCCCCAAAACTGTTGACACAAAGTTGGAAGCACAGAATCGTCTAGAATGTCATTGTATGCTGTAGCATTAAGATTTCCTTTCACTGGAACTAAGGGGCCTGAACCACGAAGCCCAGGACCATTATTCCTCTTCCACCAAACTTTACAGTTGGCACTATGCATTCGAGCAGCTAGTGTTCTCCTGGCATCCCAAGTGACGCAGCGGTCTAAGGCACTGCATCTCAGTGCTAGAGGCGTCACTATAGACCCTGGTTCGATCCCGGGCTGTATCACAACCGGCCGTGATCGGGAGTCTCATAGGGTGGCGCACAATTGGCCCAGCGTCGTCCCGGTTAAGGGAGGGTTTGGCCGGGGTAGGTCCGTCATTGTAAAATAAGAATTTGTTCTTAACTGACTTGCCAAGTAAAATAAAGGTTACATTTATTTTTATTTTTTTAAATATGTCTAACCCACACTCGTCCGTCGGACTGCCAAATGCAGAAGCGTGATTCATCACTCCAGCCAACACTTGGCATTGCGGATGGTGAACTTAGGCTTGTGTGTTGCTGCTCTGCCATGGAAACCCATTTCATGAAGCTCCCGACGAACAGTTATTGTGCTGACGTTGCTTCCAGAGGCAGATTGGAACTCAGTAGTGAGTGTTGCAACCGAGGACAGACGATTTTTACGAGCTACTCGCTTCAGCACTTGGCGGTCCCGTTCTGTGAGCTTGTTTGGCCTACCACTTCGTGGCTGAACCGTTGTTGCTCCTAGACGTTTCCACTTCACAATAACAGCACTTACAGTTGACCGGGACTTACTTGTTGGAAAGGTGGCATCCTATGACGGTGCCACGTTGAAAGTCACTGAGCTCTTCAGTAAGGCCAATCTATCGCCAATGTTTGTCTGTGGAGATTGCATGGCTGTGTTCTTGATGTTATACAACTGTCAGCAGTGGGTGTGGCAAAGAGACCAGTGAAAACCCAGAATGATTCATCCAGCTCTCTTTGGTCTGAATACTTATGTAAATAAGGTGTTTTGGTTTTGTTATTTTAAATATATTTAGCTAACATTTCTAAAAAACTGTTTTCGCTTTTTCTTTATGGGGTATTGTGTGTAGATTGATTGAGATTTTTTATATTTTTATCCATGTTAGAATAAGGCTGTAACTTAACATAATGTGGAAAAAGACAAGGGGTCTGAATACTTTCTGAATGCACTATATATATATAGATTATCTTGATCAAATGTTTACTTTGTTTTTTCCCTCATGTTAAAGAATCTAGCAAATGCCTTTATTATAATAATAATCCATTTAGCAGACTTTTAAATTAAAAATATTATCCGAAGGGAGTTAGTCATTTTTTAAATTTTACCTTTATTTAACTAGGCAAGTCAGTTAACAGTGGGTTAACTGCCTTGTTCAGGGGCAGAAAGACAGATTTTTACCTTGTCAGCTCAGGGATTCGATCTTGCAACCTTTCGGTTACTAGTCCAACGCTCTAACCACTAGGCTACCTGCAGCCCCAAATGCAAGCATACATGTTTCCATGGGGACAAGCGCCATGCTCTACAACCACCACATAGAACCACCTCGTATCGCCACATAGAACCACCTCGTATCACCANCACCACATAGAACCACCTCGTATCGCCACATAGAACCACCTCGTATCACCAAATAGAACCACCTCGTATCACCACATAGAACCACCTCGTATCGCCACATAGAACCACCTCGTATCACCACATAGAACCACCTCGTATCACCACATAGAACCACCTCATATCACCACATAGAACCACCTCGTATCACCACATAGAACCACC